>NC_051142.1:13047382-13183062 GCF_014839805.1 Manduca sexta | reverse complement strand
ACTTGTAGGAATGAATGACCGTGATAATTTTATCGCGATTTTAACCGAAATGGATACCGCAGCAAGCTGAGAAGAATAATTCAAATCATTCTACACGGAGATGCGCGTATCATAAGATAATCATTACTTTTTTTTACATGACCCTACGCTTGTAACCCAAGCGTCCGGCTTATATAAACACATACATACAGGACTTTTGATGTGCGATTCAGGCGCTCAAAATCTTGAAAATTAAGCGACCATGCTGAGGGCAACCTAACGGGTTACAAACCGCGGACGGTCACTGGGAGAGGATGAGACATCAACGATTATGCAATTATTTTCCCCTTGACTGAGGGATTCGCCGTGGAGGCGAGAAGGGGCCCAGCTGGCGATAGCAAAAAAGACAGCTACGCCCCTAGCCTACACACTTATGACTAAAGTAAGAGAAGCTTATGCATCCTGCGAACAAACGCGTCCTGAGACATCTGAATAATGTGACAATTTTGTTAAAAGCAATGTGCGAGGACTATAGAATTCAAATCATTTTAGTGTATTTCATGGTAAATAAGTAGAACTTATAAGTAATTATTTTTGTGTGCGAGGTTTCGCCCGCGTGAAAGAATTTTCCGGGATATAGTCCGGTCAATTTAGACATTCGAAGTTACATAAAGTCCCAACAAGCTGAATTTCTGTGAAGTTGTTCAAAACATAATTATAAACAATGTCTAGTAGTTCCCCATCATTCCCTGTAAGGAAAAAATTTAATTCAAGGTCAAAGGTCAAAAATGAGTTTTTCGCGATTTTTAGCAAAACGGTAAGTTTTATCATAAAAGTACCTCAGACAAAAATTGTAGATCATAAAATTATCTATAAAAATGTATCAATACTTTTTTCTTACGAGCCACCGTTTCTGAGATATAACGATTCAAAAGTTATAAAAGTTGTTATCATAATATGCACACGTTTCCACGCCACCTATGAGGTAGTGTACTTAGCGCGTTTTTTAACGTGGTTTCCCCAGTAGGGCTACTCCTCGGGTCAGTTGTGATCCTGTTTAATGTAAAACTTTTGCAAAATAACGGAAATTTTCAAAGATTGGGAAAGATAAAAGCGATGTAAATGAAAAAAAAGTGTTGAAGTTTATTCGTCTTATTCGTAAGTTTCAAATTCTTGTTCTTCTTCTTGATCTTCTTCTTGTTCTTCTTCTCCTGCTTCTTCTTCATCTTCATTTTGGATGCAAGTAAATTGCGTCAATAGCGATGTATCGCATGATACTTCGTCGGAGTCAAACGAATCCTCCATTGTTTGTGATTCAATATTAGAGCACGACCGGCCTTGACAATTTGTGCATGCCAAAGAACAAGACAGTCCGACTTTTTTGCAACCACATTTAGCACTGCATCCCTTTTGCAGTTGCAAAAATAGTGTTCAGCAGTTTTTCCGGCGCAGGTGGAAGTAAAGTTTGAACTGGCTCTAATATATTGTTGACCAACTTCCAACCCCAGTCTGTAGGGTCTAGCTGATAACCAAGCCACACTTTGAACTTGGTAATATACTCGAAAAGATGTTGGTGAGCAGCAACTGAGGTTGAAGGAAGACAAGCTAATTGAACTTGTTTTTATTTTTAGTATTTTTAACGAAACATGCATATCGATGCTTATCTAAACAGGTAGTTTTTAGGAGCTCCGTACATAGAAAGAAGAAAGCGGATGCCGTTGGTAATAACTTCTTGTTGAGTTGAATTACTCTTTTAAAAACTTCAGCACATTGAATTAAATCTTGTTTTTCAAACATTTTGAAAACTGCTGTTTTACCCCTCCTGTAAAATGCAGATGTCGTATCACAGCCAGTTATTGCGTGTAAAAATAGTACATGATCTTTACACTTAACTAAAGTAAATAAACTGTTGATGAATATATATCTGATTGATGCTGAGCTTTTCCTGGTTTTAAGAAAAAATAGTTTTTCAGTTGGCGTTCGAGCAGTGAGTAATACAAGTAAGTCAACATCTTCACCAACAACAATAGTTGTATTTGTCAAATTGAATTGCTCTATTGCTGTTTCAATAATCAATACATCAGCATCATTATTAGCTTGTTTTACCAATATATTTTCAGCCGTAAACTTTTCTTTCAACATTGAAATGAACCGAGACTTGTTGTGGGTATTTGTAAGAAATTTCTGTTGACTGGTTGGGACTGTCATAAGTTCATCAAATAAAATATCAGAAGATGAAGATGTTGCTAAAGTTCGACGACGTTGTTCTGCAGCTTTGATATTTCTCGTGCAATCATCATAGCCATCAAATACGACAGTAACTCTGGAACCAAAATGTCTACGTACATATTGAACGTATTTATCTAAGATAACGTTGAATGTTTCTTCGCTATCCCACACAACGCGGTGTAGTAAGTATCCTCCGTCAATGATGTATGTCGCATTAGTGTTGTTAATATCAATATTTACTTTTCAAAACAATCGTAAATGGTAGATTTCTGTGTTTTACGCATCCCGATGTCATCAAATAACGATAAAGGGTAGGGAGCTAATTCATATTCAAAATATTTTCAATTTCATCTTGAAATGCTGCAGTAATACTCATGCGTTGGAACAATAATACAGGGTCAATAGGTACTTTTTCTTCATGAACTTTTATGGAACTAGTCATAGTTAAGAGAGGAACAACTTTATCAGCGTGTTTTAATTTAATATTATTGAATGTCAGTCCTGTCATTTTTGCCGTAGAAGCAAGTCCAACTTCACGAGCTTTATAACAATTAATTTTATCGTCACCAACGACACCACTCGCAATAGAAACAATTTTGTTAACCTCTGGAAAAGGATCATGCGTTGAGAACCACTCTAAAAGTCTTCGTATGTCTCTAGCATCTTTTTACTCGTGAATCACTTGCATCAACATGCTGCTCGGTCGTATCCATCCTAACATTAGCGATATCTTCTAATTTGTCACAAACTGTATTCATAGCATGCATACTATAAACCCATTTACTGATGACGCTCTCTTTTGTACTTCTCCTCGAGCAATACCTCCATCTGTCTTCATAGCTTTCATCATAGACTGCTCGATTACCATGTCCGTTGAAGTTCCACAACTTAATTTGTCTGAACGTCTAACTGTAAAAATCCTCCTGAAAACTTTTCGTAAACTTCAGGATCAATCAAATTCTGTAATTGTTCCATATCCTGCAAGTAAAGGTGTGCAGATTTAGCATAAGGAAAATGTCCAGACGCGTGAAAATAAGGAAGCATTTCTTTGACGCAGTTTAAATGAGCTTTCAATCCCCCATACGCTCAGCTCTTAGGAATTCTTTAGCAATGGAAACCATACAAAAATATTGAATCCAAAGTTTTGCAGTTGGTCCTCGTTCCTCATATTCTTTTAGTTTTTGATTAAATTTATCAAGTAAAGCTCCAGATACTTCATCGTCATTTTCAATATCATTGTATGAAAGAGTATTACCTAATATATGCTCGATATTTACGATTAGATCTGCATCCATTATGTCATTCATTTCAACTTCTTTTAATATTATAATTGCCAAAGTAAGCTGAAGTAGTGTATGAGCTCGAACAGCTCTTGCGTAAGCATGACCATTCAGCATTTTTCTAATGATTTTGACGCATAGATCTCTGCTAGTACTTCTTTCATGCCGCTTCCTTGCATAATATGACCAATTGCTCCCATAAAAGACATCAGTAAATGAAATCCTCCAAGTCTGATGATGATTTTTGATAATTCAGAGCCCTGAGGTGCGGCTGATACAATTTCTCGAGCTTTAGCATACAGGGGCTGGTCGAAAGTCACGATGCATACAGTGTGGCCATACCGTTTTGCATTCTCTAATGCACAAAGTAAAGTCGTATAGATAGTATTATAGTTACTGGCTGGTTGGTGAATAAATGGTAAAAATGAAATTTGAGATTTAGAATAATTCGTATGATTATTTGTTAACCCGTCATGACTTGTCAAAATTTTATTTTCAAATATGTACAGGTAGCTGAATGTTTGCCGCCAAACATTGACAGCTACGCGTGTGACGGAAAAATAACCTTATTATGTAGTATATAAGGTTATAATCCCGTGACACACGCAAATGTCATGTAACTGTCTTGGCTCGCCGGCGAGCCACGAGGAGCATCAAGAGTTAAACGTTCAATAAAACCATTCCAACCGGGTAAAGACTCATTTTTCCATTTTCCATAAAACCATACTACATCAACTTTTTTGAGCAACGATACTGTTTCAGTTCCATAAACAAAATCTTTAACATTTATTTTACTGTAGCCTACTACACCGTCATTTGTATAAGTCTGTATCGGCACATGAGCTTTTGCCTTGAAATCATTTGCTGAAAGAGTTTCTTTTATTCGTGGCATAGGTTCTTCTAGTAAAACTGAATGTTTTGGAGTAACAATTTGAATAATACCCATTATGTGGAGCGTGTTATTGCCGTCTAGCGTATTTACATTAATATCAGCATTATCTGCAACGTATTGAATAAGAGTGCCACTTTCTGGTGGTAGGACATGAGGAGGACGATGGAAAACTGCTGCTGCCTCGTACATTATTGTATCATTATAAGAAGCACATAAACCAAAAGCCGAAAAGATTTGTATAAGACGTTTAGACCCGAACCTTCGATGAAAAAAACTGCGAGGCCTAATTGTAATTTAGATTTAAAAGACCTTGGTCGAACAGCAGTCATGATACAATGGCAAATATTTGTGCATATTAATTTTAAATGATCTAAATTTGATCGTTTATTTTTAAAATCACTCGTTCCACAAGAAATGTCAATGATTCTGGGATTTCATTATTTAAATCTTCAAACATGCGACTTGGTGGAGGGTAGTTAGAATTATCAAATACTGCGGTTTGAATATCTTCGCGAATAATAGCTGCAGCTGCGTCTAGGACTCTCAATCGTTCTTCTGTTTTATTCATTTTTTCTTTCGTACCAGGCTTGATTCAAAATATCATGATGATTATCCACTAAGCATATGAATGTTGATGCTCCCGATTTCTCAGTGATAATAAGTTTATCACCATATTTTACTTTAGTCGTAGCTTAATCGTTCTGTTATCTAGAGTCGTAGTTTTGCAAACCTTTTGTAATTCGTTCAAAGTGAACTGACAGTCATCGCTATTTTCAATGTAAGTAAATATTTCCTCCATTGCCAAATTCATAGCTTCGTCTTTAGGACGACCCATTTTAGCTCCAGTGGAAGGTTTTAAAAATTAGCATAGCAATCTCGATGATACTTAGCTTCAGCAGCAACTAAATCATATTCAAATTCGACTCGAGCAAGAACAGCTTTTGCTAAAGCATCGTCACGAGCCCGAGCTGTTTCCAGAATTGAATCTTTAAATTGAAGTGTACTTACTTGGCTGATTCGACGCCGAAAATCTGAGGATTTTCTTCTTTCACTCTCTTCATTTAATTTCTCGCCACAAAATAAGCATAGTTCTTTTGGAAACAAAAAAGCTGATTCACTGATACGTGATCTAGTACGAGGAGGACTTGCTGTGGATGTACTGGCTTCTTGTTCTTCACGTTGTCTTTTATTAGCTGCAGCAATAGAAGACTTTCGAGTATAATTTTTACGGCAATTTTCATGTATTGTCACAGATTTCTGATTTTTGAGATATTCCGAAAAATCATCAGCTCTTTCGATACTTGATAACAGAACGATTAAGCTACGACTAAAAGTAAAATATGGTGATAAACTTATTATCACTGAGAAATCGGGAGCATCAACATTCATATGCTTAGTGGATAATCATCATGATATTTTGAATCAAGCCTGGTACGAAAGAAAAAAATGAATAAAACAGAAGAACGATTGAGAGTCCTAGACGCAGCTGCAGCTATTATTCGCGAAGATATTCAAACCGCAGTATTTGATAATTCTAACTACCCTCCACCAAGTCGCATGTTTGAAGATTTAAATAATGAAATCCCAGAATCATTGACATTTCTTGTGGAACGAGTGATTTTAAAAATAAACGATCAAATTTAGATCATTTAAAATTAATATGCACAAATATTTGCCATTGTATCATGACTGCTGTTCGACCAAGGTCTTTTAAATCTAAATTACAATTAGGCCTCGCAGTTTTTTTCATCGAAGGTTCGGGTCTAAACGTCTTATACAAATCTTTTCGGCTTTTGGTTTATGTGCTTCTTATAATGATACAATAATGTACGAGGCAGCAGCAGTTTTCCATCGTCCTCCTCATGTCCTACCACCAGAAAGTGGCACTCTTATTCAATACGTTGCAGATAATGCTGATATTAATGTAAATACGCTAGACGGCAATAACACGCTCCACATAATGGGTATTATTCAAATTGTTACTCCAAAACATTCAGTTTTACTAGAAGAACCTATGCCACGAATAAAAGAAACTCTTTCAGCAAATGATTTCAAGGCAAAAGCTCATGTGCCGATACAGACTTATACAAATGACGGTGTAGTAGGCTACAGTAAAATAAATGTTAAAGATTTTGTTTATGGAACTGAAACAGTATCGTTGCTCAAAAAAGTTGATGTAGTATGGTTTTATGGAAAATGGAAAAATGAGTCTTTACCCGGTTGGAATGGTTTTATTGAACGTTTAACTCTTGGTCTCTCGTGGCTCGCCGGCGAGCCAAGACAGCTACATGACATTTGCGTGTGTCACGGGATTATAACCTTATATACTACATAATAAGGTTATTTTTCCGTCACACGCGTAGCTGTCAATGTTTGGCGGCAAACATTCAGCTACCTGTACATATTTGAAAATAAAATTTTGACAAGTCATGACGGGTTAACAAATAATCATACGAATTATTCTAAATCTCAAATTTCATTTTTACCATTTATTCACCAACCAGCCAGTAACTATAATACTATCTATACGACTTTACTTTTGTGCATTGAGAATGCAAAACGGTATGGCCACACTGTATGCATCGTGACTTTCGACCAGCCCCTGTATGCTAAAGCTCGAGAAATTGTATCAGCCGCACCTCAGGGCTCTGAATTATCAAAAATCATCATCAGACTTGGAGGATTTCATTTACTGATGTCTTTTATGGGAGCAATTGGTCATATTATGCAAGGAAGCGGCATGAAAGAAGTACTAGCAGAGATCTATGCGTCAAAATCATTAGAAAAATGCTGAATGGTCATGCTTACGCAAGAGCTGTTCGAGCTCATACACTACTTCAGCTTACTTTGGCAATTATAATATTAAAAGAAGTTGAAATGAATGACATAATGGATGCAGATCTAATCGTAAATATCGAGCATATATTAGGTAATACTCTTTCATACAATGATATTGAAAATGACGATGAAGTATCTGGAGCTTTACTTGATAAATTTAATCAAAAACTAAAAGAATATGAGGAACGAGGACCAACTGCAAAACTTTGGATTCAATATTTTTGTATGGTTTCCATTGCTAAAGAATTCCTAAGAGCTGAGCGTATGGGGGATTGGAAAGCTCATTTGAAACTGCGTCAAAGAAATGCTTCCTTATTTTCACGCGTCTGGACATTTTCCTTATGCTAAATCTGCACACCTTTACTTGCAGGATATGGAACAATTACAGAATTTGATTGATCCTGAAGTTTACGAAAAGTTTTCAGGGAGGATTTTTTACAGTTAGACGTTCAGACAAATTAAGTTGTGGAACTTCAACGGACATGGTAATCGAGCAGTCTATGATGAAAGCTATGAAGACAGATGGAGGTATTGCTCGAGGGAGAAGTACAAAAGAGAGCGTCATCAGTAAATGGGTTTATAGTATGCATGCTATGAATACAGTTTGTGACAAATTAGAAGATATCGCTAATGTTAGGATGGATACGACCGAGCAGCATGTTGATGCAAGTGATTCACGAGTAAAAAGATGCTAGAGACATACGAAGACTTTTAGAGTGGTTCTCAACGCATGATCCTTTTCCAGAGGTTAACAAAATTGTTTCTATTGCGAGTGGTGTCGTTGGTGACGATAAAATTAATTGTTATAAAGCTCGTGAAGTTGGACTTGCTTCTACGGCAAAAATGACAGGACTGACATTCAATAATATTAAATTAAAACACGCTGATAAAGTTGTTCCTCTCTTAACTATGACTAGTTCCATAAAAGTTCATGAAGAAAAAGTACCTATTGACCCTGTATTATTGTTCCAACGCATGAGTATTACTGCAGCATTTCAAGATGAAATTGAAAAATATTTTGAATATGAATTAGCTCCCTACCCTTTATCGTTATTTGATGACATCGGGATGCGTAAAACACAGAAATCTACCATTTACGATTGTTTTGAAAAAGTAAATATTGATATTAACAACACTAATGCGACATACATCATTGACGGAGGATACTTACTACACCGCGTTGTGTGGGATAGCGAAGAAACATTCAACGTTATCTTAGATAAATACGTTCAATATGTACGTAGACATTTTGGTTCCAGAGTTACTGTCGTATTTGATGGCTATGATGATTGCACGAGAAATATCAAAGCTGCAGAACAACGTCGTCGAACTTTAGCAACATCTTCATCTTCTGATATTTTATTTGATGAACTTATGACAGTCCCAACCAGTCAACAGAAATTTCTTACAAATACCCACAACAAGTCTCGGTTCATTTCAATGTTGAAAGAAAAGTTTACGGCTGAAAATATATTGGTAAAACAAGCTAATAATGATGCTGATGTATTGATTATTGAAACAGCAATAGAGCAATTCAATTTGACAAATACAACTATTGTTGTTGGTGAAGATGTTGACTTACTTGTATTACTCACTGCTCGAACGCCAACTGAAAAAACTATTTTTTTCTTAAAACCAGGAAAAGCTCAGCATCAATCAGATATATATTCATCAAAAAGTTTATTTACTTTAGTAAAGTGTAAAGATCATGTACTATTTTTACACGCAATAACTGGCTGTGATACGACATCTGCATTTTTACAGGAGGGGTAAAACAGCAGTTTTCAAAATGTTTGAAAAACAAGATTTAATTCAATGTGCTGAAGTTTTTAAAAGAGTAATTCAACTCAACAAGAAGTTATTACCAACGGCATCCGCTTTCTTCTTTCTATGTACGGAGCTCCTAAAAAAAACTACCTGTTTAGATAAGCATCGATATGCATGTTTCGTTAAAAATACTAAAAATAAAAACAAGTTCAATTAGCTTGTCTTCCTCCAACCTCAGTTGCTGCTCACCAACATCTTTTTCGAGTATATTACCAAGTTCAAGTGTGGCTTGGTTATCAGCTAGACCCTACAGACTGGGGTTGGAAGTTGGTCAACAATATATTAGAGCCAGTTCAAACTTTACTTCCACCTGCGCCGGAAAAACTGCTGAACACTATTTTTTGCAACTGCAAAAGGGATGCAGTGCTAAATGTGGTTGCAAAAAAGTCGGACTGTCTTGTTCTTTGGCATGCACAAATTGTCAAGGCCGGTCGTGCTCTAATATTGAATCACAAACAATGGAGGATTCGTTTGACTCCGACGAAGTATCATGCGATACATCGCTATTGACGCAATTTACTTGCATCCAAAATGAAGATGAAGAAGAAGCAGGAGAAGAAGAACAAGAAGAAGATCAAGAAGAAGAACAAGAATTTGAAACTTACGAATAAGACGAATAAACTTCAACACTTTTTTTTCATTTACATCGCTTTTATCTTTCCCAATCTTTGAAAATTTCCGTTATTTTGCAAAAGTTTTACATTAAACAGGATCACAACTGACCCGAGGAGTAGCCCTACTGGGGAAACCACGTTAAAAAACGCGCTAAGTACACTACCTCATAGGTGGCGTGGAAACGTGTGCATATTATGATAACAACTTTTATAACTTTTGAATCGTTATATCTCAGAAACGGTGGCTCGTAAGAAAAAAGTATTGATACATTTTTATAGATAATTTTATGATCTACAATTTTTGTCTGAAGTACTTTTATGATAAAACTTACCGTTTTGCTGAAAATCGCGAAAAACTCATTTTTGACCTTTGACCTTGAATTAAATTTTTTTCCTTACAGGGGGGAATGATGGGGAACTTCTAGACATTGTTTATAATTATATTTTGAACAATTTCACTGAAATTCAGCTTGTTGGGACTTTATGTAACTTCACTCTCATTTTTTGGTCTAAATTGACCGGACTAATAAGAGTCCTGCTATATATTTCTCCAGGATAGACTACTGTCTATGTCTGTCTGTACAGACTTGACTCTGACAGTAGTCTAGCCTATAACCTTCCCATGGGTTAAATTATCTCCATACCAAATACCATAAAAATCAGTTCAGTAGATTTTGAGAAAATCGGTAACATTCAGACAGATAGAAAAGGAGACTTTGTTTTATAATATGTATAGATGTAAGCAACACTATAAATACAAAAGATGTAAGTAATAAAAGCTAAAACATGACCGCAACGTGCATGAATGGCAAGTTTTTCACATTAAAAACGTCGTAACGCAATACTTTGTGAAACGTATTATCTGTGAAATTTTAAATACAAATAACCATGTCATGTTATTTAATAGGCTGTATAACTAATATTTCAATAATACAACTATAGGGGCATTCCATGTTGTGCACCGTCAGTAATATAAATATTTTTTTTTATATTATAATCAGATGTAATTGAATCGTTAGAGCGATGCAAGACATGATAAAATACTCTAATCGAAAGTATTTAGTTTAATTGAAAGTTTTTACTACTTCGCTCTTTCTGGCGACCGCCGCGCTTCGGCACTGTAATCGGTCTAGCTCCTAAACTACTTCTCAGCCCATTATGAAACTTCGCAGGGATTATCTATACAATAGTAGCTATTTATAGAAAAAAATTAAAAAATATAAATATGCCAACTTTGTGAAATTCAAGTTTGTAACTTTCAAACACATTTTTTCAAAGAAAAAACATTTTTCAATTTCAAAAATACAATCAAAAAGCTCATTAAATGAAGTATTTATTTCATTGCTTTATTTATTTTATTGTAACATTTAAAAACTTGATAATTGGATTCGAAGTGGCGTATACCAGCCGGCCAGTCAAAACTTCAAAGTCCTTTAACTCGCTTACCAGGCTTTATACTTTAATAATATTTTGTATCTGGATCGAGGACATATACAGGTATAACATAATCAAATATTACGAAAATCTGAGACATCGAGTTTTTTTTCGTGCCCGCTTCACGTGGAATGCCCCTATAGTAAAATGTAATATTTACAGCTGAATGTAGAATTTTTATGTTTTTTTTTTTAAATAGGCAGTTGCCAGTTTACTACTTTTCTATCATTGAAACTATTTAAAATATTGATTCCTTAATACACTTATAAGCCTATACCACGAATGTATTGGAGACTAGATCAGTGACATGACCACAGCTCCTATCGACTTACATTAACCGCACCAAAATTTTATTCAAATTATTTACTCCCTTTTATATTTTAAAGTTATCGAACAAATTATTATGTTAACCATTTTCGCTTTACATATTAATAACTAAACCTGCATAGAAATCTATTTAGCCATTACGTGATGCACAAACATATTAACCGACTTTCCTTATTCATTGTCTATGTAAATAAGACGCAGACGAGCTACGAAGCTCATATCTATAAATATTACTGTTTTGTTACTTGACTTACATTCCTAACCCACATATTTCAATCAATGTATTTAAATGGTATGCAGTAATCTCTCTCCAAATCCACACTCGTTGATAAGGTTTATTTTTTTTATTGCTTTGAATGACGAGACGAGCTTGCCAATCGCCTGATGGTAAGCGATACGACCACCCATAAACAGCAGAAACATCATCCAAAACCTTGAATTATAAAGTATTGTTTGGCATTCCACTGCGCTCGCCATCCTGAGACATGAGATGTTAAGTCTTATTATATCCAGTAGTTACACTGGCTTCAATGTCCTTCAAACCGGAACACAACAGTAACTACACAATAATGCTTGGCGGCAGGATTAGACATTGCGGTGGTACCTACCCAGGCGGACTCTCATATGTGAGAGACCTACCACCAGTTTTATAAAAGTATACGTATTAATCTTTTAAGAAGTAATAAGAACTATAATCGTGAAACAATTATCTATATGAATTTAAAATTAAAAAGGTAGCATATATTACTATGTTATAATATTTACTGATACGAGGTACGCACCCTAATAAATCATGCGAGGGAAACAGGCTTGATGAACCGTATGTCACCTACATAGTTGCATCTCTACTCACTGGCCACCGTTTAGTAGTTCTCCCCTGAAAACCCTTTATAAGGATATATGACATTAAATATACATACTTAGTTAACCACTGGCAAGTTGAAACAAAAAGATAGAAGAACTTAAACATTCCTCCAGATCTTTTTATCATAAAAATGCCCATAGATAACCGACATTTTACGTAAATCGCGATAACACAATCTCACAAATCATCCTTAGCTACCAACGAGACAGCAGAAAAATTAAAATATCTTCGATATGTCAGTGTAATTGATCGTACGAGTCTATTCAGCAGTTATCAGCTGTCGGGCACGCAAAGTACGTCATTCGCAATTAGCCGGTGTGCTCCTGCGCGGTTATTCCATATGACAAACCGCGTGGATTCTGCGTGGTTTCGAATGAAGGCTTTTCTTTCAGTATTTACAAATAAAAATAGTGACAATATGTTTGTAAAGCGGGGTTTAGATTAAAAAGAAAACTTGGGGAATATATCTTCTTTAGCAATTGTTAACCGTGTAAATACATAGACACGGCAAGCTAATCTCTGCCAATTTTAATATTTGCAGAACTTGCAGCGAAACTTTTTAATATTGTTGCTAATGTAAAACCATTTAGAAGTCCATGCGCAATATACCTATATTCCTGCGAGAACTTGGTTGTCCAAACTTACCTTTCTTTTAATAATTAAAGCATACAACATGATATGTACACAATACAATTACTTAATAACCTGGTATGTTATTGATTTACAAGTGATATTATAATTGTTACTATATTGCCTAAAATGAAATTTGGACCATAATATGCTACGACTGTGAAGTCTTACTTGCGATATTTGATTAATAATTTCGTGATATGTCACATGCTTATGGGTGAAGAAATTCCACGCGAAATCTAAACTTTAGTAGATAATAGAGACCTGTGTCACAGATGGATCACGATAACCGTATCGGACCATAAACAATACGTCAATTAATATTAGCATAATTACCGTATCACTTTGATAATTACTTGTGGAAATACAGTAGATCTATCGACGTTCGATGGATATAATAAAGGTAATGGAATGTAAACTAGGTACTTATATTTTAATACTAGATACTAATTTATATGCAATTCTACTTATATTATAAATACGAAAGTTTGTGAGAATGGATGTATGGGTGTATGTATGTTTGTTTCCCTTCCACGAAAAAACTACTGAACGGATTTAGATGAAACTGTACAGTAATATTGGTTATATATCAGAATAACACATGGCCCACAATTTATAATGATTTTGTGTACTTAAAGTAAGACGAAAAAAAATGCTATCTTGGCGTACGCTGCCTAAACCATTGGGATTATATAAAGATGATGTATCGTAGGATCGTTTATCTTAAATAGTTCCAAATGAAAGTCCGCGACGGCATATATCTACCTTTTATGTGGAAGCCACTATGACCAAAATATTGAGCAGCGGGACTTTTAACCCGGAAACTCTTTCACACGAGCGAAGACGGGAGCAACAACTAGTATAATTAATATATGTCAATGTTTTGAATTTCAAGATATTTAACCTGACAGCCAATGTAGCTAGAATAATGCATACACTAATTTCTGCGAAATGTGTTAAATAGGGTACCGGACTCATTTTTGTTCTTTACTATTATCAATTATTTACATAATATAAATTATAACACAGAAGGAATTATTAAAATCCGGTAAAAAATCAACAAGTTATAAGTCTTTGAATTTCGGTGGAAGGGGTAATTAACAAGAAACAGAAAAGAGACGAAATATCCACATGTGACGTCATCAGGAATTACGACGCGTGCGAAAAAATGAGATGAAGCGATATCCCCACATCGCGTCGACTTCTGCACATTACAATATTTTAAATATGAATTACTCGCTCATTTTTTAACCAATTGTTATGCAGTTTTCGCAGGAGTGCTTCTTTTTCGTATTATTAACCATTACATATAGAATAATGTACAAAATCAAGCATAGGCCGGTTCCCTATTTCATCAGTTAAGCGGACCATGAAACATAATAGTATTCGCCCGCCTTGGGATTGACGTCTTCTTGTGCGGAAAATGTAATCACATCTTAACAAAAAAACGAAAAAACTGGGGGCTTTACGTCTAGTCTGAAAGAACCTTTATGAGAGAGATAATATTTGGCAGATAAGATGAGGCCAACTGAAAATAAATTACTGATTGCAAGCAAAGATATTACGCTATGTTTACATTCGAAACAATTATAATTTGTTTTGTTAATCCCACTGCAAAACGTGACCAAGCCACGCGTCTCCGATACAATTATAAAGCTAGGTACAAGTAAACTATCTAGCATTAAGTATTTTATCCTTAACTTATAATAGAATTGCATATTCTAAAAATATTTAAAACATTTATTTTTAAATAAAACTTACTTACATTGACGTATATTCTATAGACACGAACGTCCATATAAACTATTTGTTCAAAATCTGAACTAAAATTGCAACCAAAATATCCCTGTTACAACCTATTTATTCACTTGTATAACAAATAAATTCACTTATTTGACTAATATTTTTTATTCAAATTCAGGTTTACACTTAGACTCGACTTCTTGTATCATGAGCGCAACTCCATACACAACCTCAAGCTGTAAATATTGATCATACTAAAGTCAGTTTGAATGGATATCAGTTCAAATCAATTGAACACAGTGAATGTTCGGAACGCCATATCTAGTATGTAGTACATATTATATCGATAGGTAGTTACAACTATTCCCGAACTCCCTAAACTTGCCAACTAAAAGAGTCGAATATCGGGTTCAATGAACTGCATCGTCCTCACTAAACTTCTAGAGGTTGTTTACCGCAAACCACAAGACAAAATGGATATCACATTATATAGTTTGTGGTCATCTGATTTTCTAATGAACGTATTATTTTAATTAAATGCATTTTATTGTACCAGACTTTATTGATATTATTTTATGTTAATTATGTCTGTAAATAAAAGGACAGTGCCCAGTTAAGAAAATGTATAGTATGGTGGTTTTCCGAATTGTACCACATAAGATATACCATCATGTCTTCGTGGAGATAAGTACGCTCGTTCAACCTTGAATATCTTCTAATACAATTTGTACAATGTAGCATTTTTATACAAATACCTACTACGTATAGTCTCACGAGTCGGTAGTAGTTTACATTGTGTATGTGCTTGAGAATAAACAAACAATGTAACACTTTAGTCGCCCTCTATATCGCCTTGGTACGAATGAAGGGTGCCCAGAACTTACTTGACAGAAAATATTTTTTTAATTTTTTACGCTGGCATATCGATTATCCAAGACTTCAAAAACCGAATAGCCAAACAGCCAATCAACTTGTCAAATAACTTGTATAAAACAACGATTCTACGTATACCAAAATCGAAATTTATATTAAAATTTAATATCGAATGTCAAATAGAAGATTGATTTAAGACGAATTTGAAAGAACCTGTTCAAAGTCCTTTTGAAATGCTAACAAATTGCGGTTCGCAGTTACAACCATATTAAGAAAGAAAGAAAGAAAGATGTATTTATTGCTGGCATTAATACACAGATCAAAACAACAATACGAACGTCTATATATAAATAAGAATTTATGTTTCTTAAGATTACTTATAGCAAAAAAATATCAGCAATGGCACCTATAACTCAACTGCATGCTGTCTTACAACGTTAGTAGTACTACAGCTCTGATTTTCGATGAGGGCAATTACGGGAAATTAAGGTATTACTTAAGTTTATATTAAAATGATAATACATTATCACTTTTTCCCGAAGAATTATGTAGAGTTGCAACTAATGCATCCATTTTTGCTATACGTAAAATCAGCCACAAAAGTATATGAAGAAATAAAAAACTTCAAATCGCCTATAAGCGTTAAAAAAACATTTTTTCTTCGTGAGAAGTATAGTCAATCCCTTTTATTTTAAGCTAGCATACTATATCATCTGATACAAATTCCAGACTCTCGAACTGATACTGAACAGAAAATCTAATATCACTTTACCCAATTCGGGAATCGAAGCCGAGACCGCAGCAAAGTCTTTCCGCAATTCAACTACACCACCGAAGTAGACAAAAGCCATTATGAACGACACAATTTATAACAAAAGCGTCTGCCTTACTAGCCGCGTGTGTTACATTAGCATTAAAGGAAGAAACCGTTTAAACTAACGATACACTCGCGACAGTGAATGATGATCCTATTTCCGTACCATTGCGGCCGATAAATCGATACCACCCTTTAGTAATTTACTCTTCCGATACTTAATTGAATCATCGTAATAAGTTGATGATATCGTAACATATTATTAGCTTTTGTTCGCGGCCTTGCCTGCGTTCGAGAGTTTTCTGTGATTAAAGTCCCGATATATATTGTCCAGGGACAAAAAGCCTTTGTCCTTATCAGGGTCTCAACCTTCCAAACCACCAAATTTCATAGAAATCCGTTGTGTAAATTTTGAGTATATCGCGTTCAGACAAGCAGATAAATGAGGGGAGAGACCAACAGTAATCCTTATATTTTCAGTCAATTTACGTAAACCCGTAATGTACTATAACTTCCTCAATACTTGCATTATCTTTTAGTAAAAACCGTACAAAAATCCGTTCAGTATATTTTAAGAAAATCAAATACATACAGACAGCTTTTGGGGTCTTTGCTTATAGTATGTATAGATTTAATATTTTTATACTAGCCGCTTTATTTTGATCTGACGGCCTCTGTGGCGTAGTTTTAATTGTACACGGTACGAGTACTACTACCGCGTTTAGGTCCTAGGACCAAATACCAGGCCGGGACAATATCCATTGTAACTGGGTTTTTCTGTCTTAAAAATTACTCAGTCGCAGCCCGGAGTCAGGAGGTTGGCGGTGTGATACCCCTGTGCCTCAGTATACACATAAAGCCGTTGGTCCTGCGCCTGATATATCTCCGGATATTTCGGATTGCCGTCTCACCAGACTATGAGAGTGAAGGAACAGAGAGTGCACCTGTGTATTGCGCACATACTTGTGCACTTTAATATCTCCTGCGCACTTGTCTGATCTCCGAAGATATTGGGTTAGGAAGGAATCAATCACAAGCAGATTTCAAATATAACTAGTTAGTGACATTACGATTGAATTGCATAAATTTGGGGCAGGTTGACTTATTGTTATAACCGTAAACCGACGCAACGCCTTGTTGGCCAACATTATAATATTGGAGCTGATACCCGACTTACTAGACATGTGGTTAGGCAGCTCTTTAAAACCCAAAATAAAATAGTTTTCAAAATTGAATTTAATTCATATTCATCATAGGTTTATAAATGCAGAACATCACTATTTTCAATAAAAAAAAAAATGCATGTAAATATATCCGGTCCTGATGCTAACAGACAAATAGATTAAAATCGATTAGATTTCAATGTACGTCAATCGTTATTAATTTGCGGATTAGATACGAAGAATTTTGTAACGACTGTAATCGCTGTCGTATATCGTACATATCGCAATGTGACTGACCGCGTATCAGAGAATGCAAACAAACTTCTCGAGTTTTAATAGTTCTTCGTTTATTATAGAAATTTTCCCAATATTAATATACGATATTAGAAGAAATATATCAGGACAATGCATGTTAATATTGGCAATGTTGTACTTTGATATTGATTAATTCATAATATTTGCAATTGGAATTTTTCAATAAATTTCTTAGTTACTGATTATTGTCATCACCCATCAGAGTATTTATTATAAATCTTTTATCTCCTTTTCTAAGACAAATCCCTATTGGAGAATGCATAATGCAATAGATGCAAAAATGCATGGAAGTTCGTCTCGCATAATTTGTTTTTATGACAGTGAAAATGACACACAACAGTAGGTAACGTATTTTCAAATACATTTAAAATTGTTCTTTTTCATTATTGGATTTTCATGCAATTATATATTTTCATGTTTATTCAGAAGTTACATTTGAACTTGAGAAATATCTAAAATATCACGTAAATTATAAATAATTTCACAAGGTCAGCCACTGCTTTTAAAGTACGAGACAGATTTAGATATTCTTCTTTAAAAATGAATTACGAAAAACCATGTTGATCGACAAAGCGTCACGGAGGGAAAACCACAAACAAGTAGGGATGGTCGGGTTTCAATAGAAGTTATTAGAACTTCCCGTATCGATACGGTGCGATCCCATTCAGCTTTATTAATAGTAAAGTCACCTAACACCGCTACGTACAGCCAGCTTTATTGCAGTAGTTAGCAATTATAATCTACTAAAATACAATATTATTATATTGTATACTTAAGAGTATTAAAAAATTTGCTGCAACGCTAATTGAACGAATAAAAAACACCAGTAATGACCAGTTTTTATGGTCTAACTTGTACCATTGACGTCAAACAACGTAGATCAATACTGTATGAATTTGTTAGATATAGAATTTATAAAAGGTCATCGATTCAATAATAAATAGGTATATTTTTTATTCATAGAGTTTATGAGCGTATCTTCATACAAAAAATAGGAAAAGAACATAAATATTTATACAGTTAATGCTATGTTGGAATAACGAAATATAACACAAACAAATTTACTAGGAAATAACTAGACAAACTAATGAAATTATTCATTTCATTTCTTCAGATCCAATTTGCTAGTCGTTGCCTAGATATGGCCACCACAAATAACCTGTCTGGCGCGACACAACTTGGCTATAACACAACTCACTTATTTACCAGACAATCAAATTTCTCTAGAATGTCTGAGACGTGGATTCGTTTATTCGGTGTTTCGGCGAAAAAATAAACTAAAACAGTTCTTGTTATTGTGCATTGTAGTAGATTAATGTGATGTCTGCATGTGCTGTATAATATATTCATATTCTCAGTATGCAAAAATGCATTTCACGTGATACCGTATACGCTTATGACTTTTGTGGGCGTAAAACTAGAAACATTATATTTATTAGAGTTGATTCAGCGGCGTAAACTCTGACAAACTTAGATTATAGCTGTCATAGCCTGGAGCCAAGTATAACTAACTATTTTTTCTATTTTTTACTATTTTTTCCTGCAGCTCCGCCCATGTGGAAAGGTTTTCCCGGGATAAAAGTCCCGCTTTATATTTTCCCGGGATAAAAAATAACCTATGGCACACAGGAGAAATGTAAAACCTATTAGTGAAAATAAAAATCACATACGGTTAAATAGTTTCTGTTATTAGCGCCTTCGAACCAACAAACGATTTCTTCAACTTTATATAGATAAATATATTCGATACCTAAAATAGGACTCTCTCAACTGTTCTGATCTGTGTTTAGAATAACAAATCCTTCACACTGAGTACAACTGGGACGTACAAACACATGTAATACATATTATATTCCAATTGATATATCGACATATAACTTCATGGTAGAGTTGTTATTTCCTAATTGATTGGCGTTTCAGGGTTACCACGGCGCCCCACTGACCCTGGCGCTGTCCCCTCTTGACCATGGGCCGTGGATTACATAAAATCGACATTACGAAACTATTATTAGATAGAATCGAGTCGGAAAACATATATTTACGTTCTCATTATAATTATAATAGAGAATCACAAACACTCCACAAATAACAGTGGAGATAACCTCGAAACAATCATCAATGTATCTTAAAATAATTTAAATTCAAGTTCCTCGCTGCATAAATCTGTATTGGGAATATCTTAACATAGAAAGAAATAATAAATTCTAGGCATTTTTTGGAGTTATGTCATGCTTAATAGTTTTTATCCCTACATTCCAGAATTGTCTGGACCGTTTGTGTGATGAGTCATTACAGACAATTAACGAATTACTTCATAACGAGACTTTACACAAAGGATATGACGCAGCATTACAAATGGGAATGACAGGCACGTGTTAGATGAAATGATATCAATATTTACCATGAATTGCCCATCTTATAATGCGTCTACTGTATATCTATACTCAAGTATTTTATGTACCATTGTTTCCTTATAGTCTACCTAGCAACCACTTTCCAATTATTCTGTAATATTATAATTTATAATTGCATGCAAAAATAGTCCAGGTGCTTGCATGATTCGCCGAGTTACCAAACTTTACTGGTGGGAGGTCTCTCGTATGTGAGAGTCCGCCTGGGTAGGTACAACCGCACTGTCTATTTCTGCTGGCAAGCAGCAGTGTGTAGTCACTGTTGTGTTCCGGTTGAAGGACATTGTAGCCAGTGGAAGTACTGGACATAATAAGACTTAAATCTCAAGTTTTAGGATCGCGAGCGCAGTGGATTACCGAACAATACTTTGTAATTCAAGGTGTCGGATGGTGTTTCTACTGTTTGTGGGCGGTCGTATCGGTTACCATCAGGTGAACGGCAAGCTCATTACGTCATAGAAAGCAATAAAAAAAAAATCGGTGTAAAAAAATAATAATATTAAAACGACATTTTATAAATAAATGTCTTGATATTAAAAGCACACATTTGACATAATTATAATTTTGGTGACAATATTTATCACTGCAATATATCAAAGATAATTTAGTGATAGTGCATCAGATTTGTGTAATGAGACGATTTAAACCTTCCTCTCGCGAATATTCATAAAAAAAATAATATTAATGTGGTATTAATATTAAATACTTAAATAATAAAGTGAAAGCAAAAGTACTGATGACGAGGAACCATTTATTAAGCTTGGCACGACAATCAGACACACGTACCATCACTGCAACTTAGGCAAGCGGGGACCGTCAGTAGTAGGTACGCGATAATGACACTAAAGCGTGAAGAAACACGGCACTTAATACAACAGCCCTACTCAGTAGCCACTAGGGATATTACTTTCTAAAATCCTAGGACGCAATATGAAACTTAATAATTTCATAACAATGCAGTGAATTCTTAGATCGGCATTATAACGCCACTATACCAGATATACCTAATTATCAAGATCTTACAAATGTCCATTTTCAGGATTTTTTTTTTCGTTTGGTTCCTAAATAATTACTTATTTGACGTGAAAAAGTAACAAAACGGATACCTAGTTCATCATATTAATCAGGATTATTTCTAAAATAATAAGCGCCTGTTCACTTACCAGAGGTGACCAGCTGCTGCAGCCGCGACGGCAGGTCAGCTGTGGTCACCTCGGCACCCTGCGGGTGGAGGATGTCAGGCATGGCGTTCCTGCGGCCCGTGCGTCCCGTCTCGAGAAACTCCTTCGGTACTTCCTCACTATTCCTGTCCTGCATTATTGCCATCATTCTTAACACTGGAAACGTTATGTAAAATATGTTACTTTTATACTTGTCAACATTTTATACACTTAAAAGAATTGTTCACAGTTTTGTACCTATCGTTATTACCTTAGGATACTTCATAAGGTAAAAGAATTAACATCTCCAATAACTACAAAGTCGTTATTGAACTTTTATTACAAAGCTAAGAAATACGAAATAAACGGCACATTGCAGACTTGCCAACTTTCGAGTACCGACTGGAAAGCTTGGACAATTACTGGACGGAGATATTATTAGGTTTCATACAAATTAATGCAAAGCAAACAGTTTAATCTATTCTCCGAATGATTTTATTAGAACCAGATTATTCCTGATTAGACATAAAACGAGCATTCGCATCAAAATTGATTCCGTGAATCCTTGGCAAAAGTTTTTATCAAAATATAGATTACAAGTAAAAGTCCGCGACTAGCATAAAAGAGTAGGGAGAGATGGGGTCAGGTCAGGGTCTTAGACCATTAGTCACCCCCTATTTGTTATATAACCTACTACAGCTATGGCATATCATGCTAATTCGGAACCTGACCCACATTATAGCAAACGTGATCTTGACACTGGGCAACATTACGAAATATTACTAATTGATATTACATTCGCGGTCTACAAAACCGAGTTCACTGGGGACTTTGACCGTTCGGTTTTAGGGTAATTACTGGTGTAATAAAAGTCTTTAAATTTTAGGTTTTGTTAAGTTTGTAAGCTATTAATTTTATCTGCAGAATGATCATATACATTAATAAATTATGTTATTTTGATGATGGTAGTCATTATTTTTTATACATAATTCTAAGTTACAAATAGTTTATAAATATAAATCTTTTACTGCTAGTTACTTACAAGTGAATTTAAATTTAAATTATTAATTATATTTTCAGTACGTTCCTTCATACATAGATGTAGGATCCCGATTACGTAACTTTTTTCTATTTATCAATTACAATAGTCATAATTATTTCTACTTAAGTTCAATATACATATATAACATATAATAGTTGTTAATGTATAATATGGTATATTGTTTAAATTCTCTTTAATTTCGCTGTTAAGACGCCGCGCCGGTAAGACGTTCATGGTAGACAGCTCCGGAACTTTGAGTGTCAGGAACGGGTGTGGCGAGTTCGCAATTGACGCTCACGTTCAAATGGTGATTGGCTAATTACCACATGAAGATACAATTAAACTAAAGTCTATTATCTATCTCAGACGACGTAGTGATAAATGTAAGGGAAGCCTAAATAAGTGGCCGCAGGTCAAGTCAATACCGCACCGAAAATATTTATGTGAACAAATATTTGTTTCAGGTCTGGGTGTTGTCGAACCGAAAGTTGCACAAGACAACATTCTAGGGTCACGAGTATATTATATGTAGATTAGTGTAAAGGTATTTTCGTTGTAATGTTTTTAGTTAGCTGCAATAGTAGTCACTTGTCACACTTAACATGGTATTCCATACCAATTAAACATATTTATGTGCACATAAATGTACTAGAAACGTCTGATTGAACTTTGTAAAGATAATATTATTATAATTTTATAACACATTAATTACTTTACAATTACTCTTTGTTCTATTGTTTCGCAACTAGCTTACTAAGAGTTAATATGCTATATAATTAATTCTCATCCTGATTTTAAGAGGCCGCAATATTGCTATTATATCAATATAATAATGCAAATGGCATTTGAAGTCTAATTCAAAGAGCGTAACAAATTTTTAACATATGAACTATTGAAATGTAATCTCTTCCTATTCCGCATTCGATACATGACAAGATGCCTAATAATATTAAGTCTAAACGATCTCCATTTCTGAAGTTTTATAAAAACATTTAGCCATTTGTACATGTGCCTTTTGTCTCTCTTTTCTTCTTTGCATCGTTTTTTTTTTTGTTTTTGTGTGTTTTGTACAATAAAAAGTAAAATATTTATTTACTTTTTATTATTTATAAATAAATATTCAGAATAGAAAAATATAGTTACAACATACACATGTCATATCTAAATTACTTTAAATGTAAAAGAGCGCTCATTTTTATGCAGCTTCATCTTGTTAATGTTAAGGTTGAACGAGCAAATTACAATCGCCGTTGGTCCATTGTCATGGTAATTGTAACAACCACTCTCTGCCCCATTATAAGCCCGCAAAGCTAGGCAATTACGTCATCTGTATACATACGTTCAATTTATCACAATGAATTTATCTATGAATATATGCATGTTTTTCCTTTACAAGGACAAGGCTAACGAAATGTGCTCTGAGATTTATTGGATTTTCTGCTCATATTTTTGAGGGTGAAGTTACATTTCTTATTAGCAAGGATTGTATTTTATTATTGTAAGCAGATTAATTTTACCATTGGTACAACTAGATCACTATTTCGAAAGTGTGTTGGTACTCATTTTAGAATATCTGGGATTGTATAGGTATATTAAAGTGGATAACGGCTCACGATAGTTATTTACGAATGATTAAAAAATATTATAAATTGTTGTTTGATTGTTCGTACTGGTATTCCAATAAATATTTTATTTTAGGTGATCAATAATACTAATAATATCTGTATAATAGTATTGTATATATTGTTTTATTTATAAATCTGAATATAGCTTAAATTAATATATTAATACCTCTTTTCTGGAACATCCTGTTTATACATGCACAAAGCTTAAATACATGCATATCACTTAACAGTAAACCAATTTGCCCATAATGTAAATATGTATTTTGTGGTACGATATTGTTACCGAATACCATATCATTGATGACTACAATTATATCTACTCAATATAATGGCTCTATTCTAGAGGTTTCGCTTTGAACTCTCATAGTACAGAGTTCTGTTAAGTTGTGAAATTGAATGGGTATATTAAGTATTTATTCAAACATTGACATTTATGCATGCTAATTTTATAAAATAATTTTAGCAAAAAAATAAATTTACAAAATTTCAATCACTCAACCATAACATTTGTGAGCAAAATTATTTCAAAATTTAATTCACATCTAATATTTAAGAAATCACTAGTTTTGTGTACCAGTGCTTTTTAACAAAAACCACTCAATTAAACAACTCAGTACATGCTTTAAGAATGATAGATGTAAATAGAAGTTATGTACCATTTCATCCCAAAGTCAATCTTCACTTGCAGATAGCTGGCTCGTGGGTATAGTCAATGGTAAAACGGCATGCACCTCACTGCCCTGAATCAATGGAACTATGTTAGTATTGAAGTAAACTATGTTATCCAAGCTTTATATACCACTAATTGTCAATGAGTTAAATTAAGTTTGTGAAAAAGGTCCCATTCCACAAGACATCAATTTCAGTATAAGTAAAAATAATATTTATGTAGGTTGGTGAATTGGAAAATAGTTCTTAAACCAGACATTATAATTTTTTTGTGGCAAATAGAAAATGGTTTTTGAAATGATTAAATGGTAATTGATAACCAGACAAGCTAATGTTTTTAGCTTTTAATTTATATCAGTGATTGCAATCAATAGCAATATTTTTTTAAAAATGGAATGATTTGCTGCTGTAAAACGAAAAACAAATAGATTGTTGGTACTTGAAAGAATCATGTATAGTCAATGCAAATAATATGGTATATGAATTCCTTATATTCATAAAAATAATGAAAAAAATTAATACAATTATTATACATACAAAAAATATATAAGAATCTTATTAATGGACTTAAAATCAGTGATTTCTTTAAAAAATTGTCTGAAAGAAAAGTTCTCTGAAGAGTTTAGACATATTAATAAAAAAAATATATATATTGAACCATAGTGATAAACTACATTTTAATTTCTAAATATTATGAGCCTACATATTATATGAAACTTAAATAAATGACTCTGAAATTCATTATATTTAACAAATTATTTAGTTTAGAATTACAACAACAAAATTATAATTACAGACACTTCATTGCATAAAATGCAGGGACAATATATTTAATAAAGTAAATATATTTTATTCAAATTGCAATAACCTGTTGGTAAACTAAATAACAATGCTCAGAAAGATTTAATGCATATTTTTATATATTAATACAGTTTATTTAAAAAAATCGAAGTTCTGTCATGTAACTGATACTAACCAAAATTACATTCTCGTTCTATATTCTACAGTTAAAATGTTAATATTTTCGAAGGTTTAAAACAGGCTTCTATGTCTTTCGATATGATATGATATTAATGATCTATTTCTAAAATTAGGCGGAAATTAAGAAGATGATAATCCTGATGGTAAACAAGCAATAATTAAAAAAATGAGAAACCCAAACAATAACCAAACTGTGCTCAAAACACAGCAGCAAATACCAGCATACCTGAACGAGTCTTTACACGGCGACCTCTCCTACGTTTAGTAACATGACCGGCAAGAACCCCGGACATTTTTAATAAATACAATACACCGACGAACTTGAAACGTTACACGACAATAATATACTTAATATAATTCCGATTCTTTAAAACCGTACTCACAAATTCACGATCACCATAATTTTATTCTTCCGATTGTCACAAGAAAAAAGTGAACGCACTTTAAATAATAAATTTAGTACAAATCACAATTTACGGTATTCTGAATTAACAGTTAACATCTAATTTTTTCGACAATTAGAGCATGCATAAAAATCACAGCAATACACAATAGAAAGGCGAAAGAAATAATATGACATATCGAACATCGAAGCCATGACAATTCTTGGTTCTGTCAACTTCTCATTTGACAGCAGTATTTTTATGAGTTGCCAGTTGTTAAAGATATAAAATACTTGTTCGGAATGTAATACCTACCATAATGTTACTCAAATATTATTAACAATAAGTATTTTATAAATAATATGAAGTCTTTTTAACTGAAATTCTTTAATACTTATTGTTAAAGGCTATACCTAAGTCGCAAACCAAAACACACATGTTGTCTTTTAAGGCAACATTTTTCTTTATGTCACTCACCAGCTGATTTATCTTAGCTCATCCATCATTATTTATGTAATTTTCGCGGTGTAACATCTCTTTAGAGGTAAAACAAACATAAAATCTCTTTTAAGCATTAATTACTATTGTTTTTAAGACCTACTCATAACTTTATATTGCTTTGATATTAGATGCTCCGTAAAGTGGTGCTAGGTTCTGTCGGAGCTGCGGCTCTGATTCCGACAATAAATGCAGCATCGCCGGTAATGGAAAAGCCCAGCGGGCCTGCGAAGCCTCCTCCGATGCGGCCTTCCGAGCTACCGATATACGAAGCTCCTCATGCAGATTACGGAGAGTAAGCATCCCCTTACATGAACACAAAAAACCGACGACAAATTTGGTGATTAGATGTTAAATAATAGATATACACAAGAATCCGAATTAAATCAAATCAATCTATGAATATTAAACAACACAAGTTGGCCAATAATTACTTTTTGTAACAGTTTGGTACATCCATTTGTGTAATAGTTTCTATACAAGTAAGTTTCTGTGGGTTAAGGTTTTTTTCAATGTGTTCAATTTGTTCTCATTTTGAGATTGATTTCAATGTTTGTCTTAGAGACAAAACAATGATCTTGCATTCCAATTATCTCTTTAATTCTAAACATAGTACGTAATTAAAAGACATAATGTAAATCATGAAATAGCTAAGAATTCTAGTTTCCATTTTTAAACTTATGAAATTTAAACAATGCTTTACTAAATTGTATGCATATATTTAATAATTATTTTTGACCTACAAAACTAAAAATAAATTTTCCAGGTATTTGCAGTCCAATTCAAATCAAGAAGAAGTTGGATACATAAAGTCTACTTTATTATCACCTGTGCGTGCGGTACGAGAGCAGGCACAGTCTCTGCTCCAGCACACTGAGTCTATAAAGCACTCTGTACAGGATAACTACCATGAATTCCAAGATAAAAGTGAATGTAAGTCTGGCCATTAAAAACAAATAATAAACTTATTAATGCTGTTACAGTATAACATCCAGCTATATTTTGTGAAATGTTTAATAGCACCACAACTATGTCACTTTTACAAAGTGTGATATATGTTATAAATAGTATACTGTATGGTGTCATTCTGCAATGCAGTTCTGTGCAGGGATGTTATGGAGCTCCGTAACCGTAACCGAAACTATCGGATATCCGAAATAAAAATATATCCGTAACCGTAACCGTATCCGGTATAATAGTTTCGGATAAGTTTCGGATAATATGTACCGACAGGTTTTTGTTTCATCGCTCACCCGCCACGTGAATCTTATATAATATATTTGTTATTTTTAGTCATAACATAACCTCATTCATACATAATATTTTTTTTATTTAGGAGTAGGTAGGTACTTACTTAATTTAATAAAGTAAAGGAAAAGTGTTGTGTTACGTACTAAATTAATTTATAAGGACAAAATGCGTCCAAAGTAATTTAATTTGGTCATTTTTTTTATCAAGTTAAAGGTAATTTTGCAAAATGTAAACAGTGTAATATTAAAAATAATTTAAACAAAAAATTAAACCACCTTCAAAAACCACTCAAAACCAAAAAAGAATTTCACATAACAAGTATATATTGGATACCAATTTTGGAGTTGGTGCCTAATTAAAATTGCTAGTTTAGCTAGATAAATACATTAATAAATGTACGAAAAATTTCCGTTTAATCTTTATAATTTCGGCGGTTATATTTTCTGTTAAAATTATTTTTATTTTTTGCTTTTTTGTGTTAGTAAAAAATAGACTGTCTCGATGGCGTAGTTGTCTTTCGCTCACAATACGACTGTCGCGCTGAGGAGTTACACCTCTGAGTACCCCTGAAAAGGGGAAAAGGTGTGATGCTATATACAGGGTGTCCCAGAAAGTAGTGCCAAGCGGAGATCCAGAGATAGCGCACCCCTTGGGGTATCCGAATCACCCGCATGTATGTTCCGCGATTTTTCATAGTTTTCGAGTTATGAATATTTTTCAGATTTTTTGAAAATTTTGGTTTCGAACAATTATATTATTTCTTTTTAAAAAAGTAGACGACTTATACGAGTTTGTATGTAAGAAGTAGATTCAAGCGAACCTAATACAAAAACACACTGATATATTTCGATCACTGTACAACTATCGCGCTGTGGTGTTATACCTCTACCTACCCCTAAAAAAGGGAAAGGTGTGATGCTATAAATATGTACCCGTATGTATGTCAGAAGTAGAGTCAACTAAACACAACTGATATGTTTCACACACAGTACGACTATCGCGCTGAAATGTTACGCATCTGCCTACCACTGAAAAAGGGAAAAGGTGTTATGCTGTATGTATAAGTATGTAAGAAGTACACTCAACCAAACTCAATGCAAAAACATAACTAAAAACGTCACAGGAAAGCTAAATTCGCGATTTCGTTTTCTTGTACGACATAATTATTCTAGGATTTTTTTAGTTTTAAAACCAAAATACTGAAGCGATTTTATGGGACTAATCTGGAGAGATATTCTTTCGAATAAAAAATAATAATTTCCAAATCGGTTCATAAATGAGTGAGTTCTGAGGTAACAAACATACAAAAACATTCAAGTCGAATAGATAACCTTCTCCTTTTTGAAGTCGGTTAAAAACTTTCCACGGATAGGAGGTGGCACTACTTCACTGAAACTTCATCTTAAATCAATTAATTAATTCCCCAATTAGTTCATAATTAATAATCGACGATGACGACGAACAATAGTTAGTAATCGTCGCCCTACTGTATTACATAACATTTTTATTTCACTTTAATCTTATATCCGTAACCGAAACTATCCGAAACTTACGGATAATCCGAAATAATTACATATCCGTAACCGTATCCGAAACCGATATAATTTTATTCCTATATCCATATCCGTATCCATATCCGAAATTGTATATCCATAACATCCCTGGTTCTGTGTACTATAGTTATACCTTAGTAGTAAACTTGATTGAAAATAAATATCAGATTTAATTTCTTACTGGAATATAGGAATTTTCATTTATATGGTTGATGAATATTCATAAAGTATTGTGTTAACAAATAAAATTTTCTATATGTTTCTAGGGATCGTAAAATATCTCAGAGAAGAGGAGAACAAGGAAGTGAGATATGGTGCAGTGGCAATGGGTGGTCTCACTGGATTTATCTTTGGCCTCAGAGGAGGTATCATTAGGGTGAGCTGAATCTTTATATTAAAAATAGTATTTTCAACTAACTTGTTACTTAAAATCTCACTATGAATTATTTTGTCTTAATGCATGAATTTCATGAATACAAAATTAATATTTTTAGGCAACAAAATTCATGCAGTTTATAAAGGCGATAAGCCTTCCAACTTTTGTGTACAATAAACAATATTTGCATTCTCATAATATACAATAATTTTCAGAGGGTATTCTATGCTGGTGTTGGAACCACTGCAATGGGTATGGTATGTTTCCCTGAGGAGACCAAGGAAGTGCTTAAAAGTAATTCAAACCTGGCCAAGCAGTACATCAACATTGCCTACAACTTCTTGTATGGAGGTAATTATTTGTACTACTGGTGAACTTTTGATATAGTATCTGGACTTTATTCTAGAATATCTTAACATTTTTTGCCTCAAAGACTCAGGTATGGTTATTGTTTTACATTATATAATGAGTAGTTTCTATGTGCAAGAAATTTGCATCTGAAATAAAATGCACACTTGTAAAAAACAGTTTAACTTGAATATATTCAGAATAAATTGTATGTGATTTCAGTAATTAAACCATTTTTGCTCCATTTGATTGTGTATTTAAAAATTTGATAGTCATCTAGTCTCGTTTTATCAGTGAAACCAGGTGATCCCCAACTGGAGGTGAAATTCCCGGAATTGTCATTACCAAAAAGCTTTTCGGAGTTTGTTGACATGACATTCTCATTAGCTTCATCAGTGAAGCAGGCTGTCATGCCCCCACCCTCTAAGGACGAGGTTCCAGCGAAAGAGTCTGCAGATTCTAAACCTTTGGATAAACAGGACTAGGTAGAAATTTGAATGTGTGTGATTGTTTTTTTCCATGGTCTGTGTTTGTGTTTTGCTAAGGCTATTCGATTTTTTCAATCTGACATGGCAATTTGTTTCTTCTTCTGTTTGCATTTTTATTCTTTTTTTCTGGCTTGATATAAAGTATATGGAATGTGTTCACATTTTTGTTTAAGCATGCGTTGCTTCTTTTATTATGGGTGTTTTGTTTTTAACAATTCAAAGTATTAATCTAAAACAAGATGAATTAAATAATTTATTTTGTTGTTTTTCAGGTATCAGCATTACTGATAGAGTAGATGATTGCAGTGTATCTGGTAAGTATCACGACTATTCAAAACCTATTGTATTATCGACATTGTGAACGTTACCTAATTTATAAAATGCATTGGTTTACGAAGTTAACATATTTTCTATTGTTTTAGCACTAACAGTATGATACGACTTACGAAAATTTTAGTTCATAATTCAATGCATCTAAGTAAAACGTTAAAGTTAAAAGATACATAATATTTTGCAACCATCTGCATTTATTCTATAGGCGATGACTAGACTGCGGCCCCAAACGCCATACGCTTGATTACCCCCGCTCCCATAGCGAACTCCAGTTCCAGACAAGAGTGCGGTAGCACACACCTAGCGTATGAAAATGTACCAGCTACGTAAAACGCCTTGCGTACCGGCGGATTGTTATTCATTGTTCGACGCCGCAGTTAACGCACTTATAGTATAGATTGTGAATCTTCTCTGTTCCGCGTATCTTAGTTATTATGAATGCAATGTATGGATTATTCTTGGAAACATTATCAGTCATGGTATTGAAGTCTTACTCAATTGTTAAATAATTGAGATATAATAGTTTTTGCTTAACTTTGTGCGCGCGAAATTTTGAACCAGCGCATAAGCCAGAAATCGTATATTTGGGCTCTTTAGAATAAATAATAGCATAAAAGTCTATTCAAATTTCTATTTGCAAAAAGTATATCGGACCATTGCTTCAATGAAAAAGGAGAATAATATCAGACAATTTCTTTTGCAGCGCTGTGAAAACTGAAGTAAGGTGAAGACCTTTTTACCGAGTTACTAACTTATTACCGACTAGTCTGCCGCAGTGCGATTATGTAATCGACAATGTGAAATACAATAAATAAATTATATTTATATTCAATGGTTTAATTTAAAAATAAAACTGATACATCATCACTATTGAAAATATAAGCTACTCATGTCTACGCAAATATCATTTCTTCCCTTCTCTTTTTTGTAACCACTGTGCCAGGTTTATGTTGAGCCTCCGGATGGTTCATTAGTTCCGGCGGGCAGGTGGATACCGAGCTAGCCAGCAGCACTTGTTTCAAATCGTAGAAAAGTGCCGAATCCTCCTTTGTCACAAATGATATAGCCACACCAGTTTTGCCAGCACGACCAGTACGACCGACACGATGTGTGTAGTCCTCGATCGTCTTCGCCATGTCGTAATTGATGACCATACTGACGTCTTTAATGTCAATACCACGACCAGCGACGTCTGTCGCCACCAATATATCCTTCGAACCGTTCTTAAGACTAGCCAATGCAAAGTCACGCTGCTCTTGGCCTTTACCACCGTGCAATGTACAAGCATTGAAGCCAAGTTTCTCCAAACCTTTAGCCAGTACATCTGCGCCTTTTTTCTGGTTGACGAATATAATAATAGGTGGTTCCACGCCACGCTGGAGGATCTCTGTTAACTTTCTGCGCTTCTCGTTTTCGCCGATCATGTGCACTATTTGTTCCGTTCTGTCGACAGGCTTGCCAACAGATCCGATGTATACTATAGCAGGTCTTCGGAGATAACTTCTCGCTAAGCGCTCCACGGCCGGTGGCATAGTAGCTGTAAACATCACAGTTTGTCTGTACTTTTTCTTCGTGTTATAATTTGCAAGCAGTAGAGACGCATCTTCGGCAGCATCCGTGTCTGGTTTTACATTAGACACTGGCATGTATTCCAGAATTTTTTGTACGTCAGGTTCGAAACCCATGTCAATCATACGATCAGCTTCATCAAGAACAACATATGTGCACCGAGTTAAGACCAAATATCTATTATCCAATACATCAATGAGACGACCAGGTGTTGCAATCACAATCTCACACCCCAATCGGAGTTTGAAACCTTGCTCCTCTCTGGAAAGCCCACCAACAACTACTACTGAAGTGATGCCTAATGGGACACCAAATTTGTTTGTCTCTTCTTCAATCTGTTGGGCCAATTCACGAGTTGGAGCCAATATGATGGCATATGGACCTTGATCTGCATCTTCCATGCGTTCACTTTTTGGAAGTGACTGAATCCATGTAAGGAGGGGTATAAGGAATGCCAAGGTTTTACCGGAACCAGTTTCAGCAACACCAATAATATCCCTGTTTTGTAGACCAATTGGAATAGCCTGTCTCTGAATGGGTGTTGGGCTTTTATAGCCAACCTTATTGATAATTTCCATTATATCGGGGTGGAAGCCAGCTTCCTTCCAGGAACGTATTGGGTTTGGAATCTTTCCTCCTTTTATAGTAATGTTATAGTCCTCCCTGAAGATACGCCAATCTCTTTCTGTCATCTCCTCCATGTCTTTCTCAGACCAATGACGATCATCCCATTTCTGTTTGTCCTCCTTCTTCTTTACCTTCTTCAAACGTAACTTCTCTTGTTCCTTCTCAAGTTCGGTCCTACGTTTCTCTAATAGATTTCCATAAAATTTGCTGTGATCTTTCTTTTGTGCTTTTATATCTATGCCTGCAATGTGGCCGCGACCAAAGAATTGCACTTGATGTCTTTCCTTATACAAAGTATTGTAATCATTCGAAGTGTCTTCTGATGCATCCCAATCAAATACAAATTTCTTATCATTGAGTCTTCTGACTCTACGTTTCTTTTTAATTATACCCAAATAGCGGGCCTTAATAGCTTCCTCTTCTCTTTCTTTATCCTTTGTTTTAGATGATTCCTCATTATTATCTCTTTTTCTATCAGCAGCAGCCTTCCTCTCTTCATATTTACGCTCCCTCTCTTCCCGTCTCTCTCTATCACGTTCATCTCTACTTTTTTCTTTCTCCTCTTTCTTAGATGGACCAGTCAGATCTATGGTAGCAATGGCAGGTCTATCAACATGAGCTTTCATTGCTTCTACTTGCTCCCGACGTCTTTCCAAAGCTAAGGCAGCTCTCTGTTCTTTTGTAAGGAACACAGGTTTGCTGCGGGCTTCTTCTTCCGCCTTTTTCTTCGCCAACAACTCCTCCAGTGATAGAGGCTCTTTCTTTATTGTTTTTTTCAACTCTGATACATCATTTTTATTTAGGTCTTTTAATTCTTCGTCTTCAACTTTAGCGTCGTCATCTTTTTTACCTCTAACTTTTTCGTCATACTTTTTCTCTTTATCTTTAACGTCGCGCTTCTTAGGGCTACGAGAACGACCACGTTCTTTACGCGCCGGACTTTTTGACCTATCGCGATCTTTTCTTCCAGGACTCCTAGCTCTGTCTTGTTCCTTTCTTCCCGGACTCCGAGACTTATCCCTGTCTTTCTTGCTAGGACTTCGCGACCGATCGCGGTCTTTTCTAGGACTTCTCGACCTTTCTCTGCGTTTAGTCTTATCCCGATACGAGTCACGATCGTCGTAACGATCGCGATCACGCCGGTCTCTGGAGCGCGATCGCCTCCTTTCAGGACTTCTGTCTCGCACCATTCTACTTGTGTATAAAACTTTTTGTTGTTACTTCTAAGGTGTAACCAAATAAAATTTAACAACCAAACCTACGACACAGATTGTCAAATTTTAGTGTTTTGACATTTGGCTATAGAGGTTATTTTATATTTTTTTATTCACTTGACCATAAATACCATAGTAAGTAATATAAGCAAATCACTCTAGTCAGTTTCAAAAAGGCCAGAACATAAGATGGTACATAATATTAAGAATGATATTTATATTATATGCGTCGCGTTAGTTTTCGCAAAATGCGTTATGGACAGCAGCCTAAGGTGAGCAGTGTGATTTGCTACAATATTTGCAGCGAATTTATAATGTATAATTTGTTTTTTATTTGTTTCTGTTATGCAAAAAAACTTTGAATCTTGAGATTACTTCTATTCAAGATTTCTTTATGTATTTTTGTTCCATTTGTTTACTTTATTTTTGTTTTCATATTCCATTAGCCAAAGACAATGTTCTTTTTTATATAAATATAGCATGTATGTCTCCTGCTTTTCAAACTTGACATTGACACGATACAGCCAATCACAACAAACTGTAATTGGAATTTCTCTATTTCATCAGCTTGTGTCTGCTCTATAGCTTGAATACAAACGATAAATAAAGATAGATAAACAAAGTATAATATAAAATCTGTAACAATTGTTTCATATTTATTTCAAACTTGAAAGCGAGCTGAAGCGACCGCTGGTTACGTTTATTAAAAATCATAAAATAAACTAGTGAATAGGCTACCAAAACGTCATGCAATACTATTCACAATACTTAACCTCTGCGGCCGTAGCGGTGGGCTGTGTGTGTTTGGTGTATCATTTAACTCGTAAAAAGTACAAGATTCGTGAAGCTGAGGATGCATTAAACCTGGAAATTGAAACAGTTGATACCGAAAAAGCGTGTGACAGGGTGGTCAAAGAATTACGAAGGTACGTAATTTGAGAGGATGTCAAATGGGACTCATGACCCCCCAGCCCAGTTCTAGAGTAAATTTTACATACAATCCTTAGATCTCATTTCTTTTGCAATCAGAATTAATAAAGATTTTATTTCATTTAATGATATGTAATAACATTTTTATTGCTTTGGTGTCGTAGTTATTGCGTACTCAATGCGGTCCGACTCCCGCGCTGAGGTATAAAGTTTGAATCTCAGCCCCCAGGTGAAGTAAAATGATATTGGGTTTTCCTCTCAGTGTCAGTATAGTCTGGTAAATTGAAATAGGTTCATCCCCTATTGCATGGCAGCTTATATAGCTGGAGAAATGTATTTACACCTCTGCCTACCCCTAAAAAGGGAAAAAGGAGTGAGTATGTATGTACATTTTGTAATTTCTCCATCTAAATTGCAATAATAAAATGCATGCGTGCATGTCATAAGACAATATTAAGTTTAAGGTAGACAATACAAAATAACTATCAGGTTTCATATTGTCTATTACTAAATATATTTTAAATGTCATGTAAAATTAAGTTGAAACACTTTATTTAGGGTGAAATGTACCTCATCCACATCATTATTATTTATATCTCTAGATATTGACATCCCTTGTCAGCCTTTAATTTTTAAAAATACTAGTTGTACTTTTTGAAAAATACAATTGTTTAAAATGTGGTACAGTCTTGGATTACGCATTATAAAAATTTTGTTCAAATGTATTTGATATTTTTTTATTTGACCTTATTAGCCTATGTGGATTTACAAATCGCCTTTACACTTTCGTGTATCAAAATATTTTTCTTCTTCACAAAAATAAAATAAACATATTTTCTTTACTTCACACACAAAAAAAAACCATTTAAACTTAACATGTATGGGCGATATGATATTTTGAAGGTGTTCAATTACATTTGAGGCTAGCTGTACATAGAAGATGTCTAATAAATCATTTAACAACTCCCAATTCTTGTATGCATAGACTGGTATAACTCACATCACACAGGGTTGAACCAGACAAATGCCCGGGACACTGTGTTTGCACAAGGGGCCAGAAGACGACAGTAAACTTTTTTAGATCACCACTCTGTAAACTTAAAAGCAAGCCATTTACATATGACAATGGGTAACTTTGATTGCTCCCGTTTGAACCTTTCCCCCATAAAGGCCGTAATGATGTATATTGTTTTAGACGGTGTAGAGTGCACAGAGCCCTTGGATTTGATTGTGAATGGGTTACTGAACATGGCACGAGGAACCCTGTCGCTTTGGTTCAACTATCATCTATTGATGGTCTCTGCGGCTTGTTCAGGTTGAATTGCATGACAAGTGTTCCCACATCATTAAAAGTAAGTTATTGCAGTGTTCACAAATAGCAAGTATTGATAAACAAGCATGAACTGTTAGAGATAGGCAGGGCGTAGACAAATCCATATTTTCATTGGCTATGAATTCAGTTACATGTCAACTAATATTGCTGACTTATGCATGAATATTGTAATATGTAATTATGCTTTCATGTTTGTGTTAATACAAAGGGAGAGTTCCTCCTCCAGATATCCCCTTCCAACTTTCCTCTAGGGCTCTAAGGGCACTAAACCTGCAGATTCCAATATTCATTCGTAGATTTCCTCCAGTGTTGAATATGAGGTCTGATGCTCAAAAAGGAAGTGCCCTAGAGGGCCTTTATTTTGATTAGCATCCTGTCAAGAAAGACAAATTAGCTAGATATAAAAATACCATAAAATAGTCTAAATTCGAACGAAATGTATATTACAAAAAAAGCTTCAGTTGAGACATACATTTTTCCCACTGTGTACATAATATGTACATAATAAAATCGTAGATTTTCCTTATCTATACATATACAGACACATATGTATATATGGACAAGGAAAATGTACTCTCTGTTTATAACACAGACCATGTTGCGAGCACAGCTAGTATTTAAATTTAGATCAATTTAAATTATAAACATGATTTCATCAGCCATTTGGTTCCGGTTTAGTTTCAGTACTTATGCGCATACAGTATTACTCATGTGCGTACGGGAACTTTACTAAACCATTTTCCGCGATTTGAATATCGCGAAAATGCTTTTTGTTACATCATAATAACAAGTGGTTAGTCAGTATTCACAAGGTCGGTTAGTAATAGGTTTAGAAAATAACGCATAGATAATGCATTACGCATACCATCGGGCATAGTGCAATACCGCCTAACGGACGTAAAAAGGCCAAATGAGATTGATACTATATTAAACTTAGGATATATTGATAATACTAAACTTTTTTTTCGTCACATACACGGTATTACACTATCCTCGTGAGATATTATATTGTTAAATTAATTAGTTACAAGAGGTCCTTTGATTCTATGTGTTATTAACCGATTTCAATAAAGGAGCAGTTTCTCAATACGACTGTGTATGTTTTTTTTTTATGTTACGTATTTAAGTGTTATTATCGTTAGATTTAAATTAGTTAGTCCAGACTGTTCTTACATTGTCTGTTTGTTGCGGGATAGATTATAATAAATAGCAAGATATTTTGAGGACTTGGAATTTATCTCTACAATTTCTATGGCGTATGAGTGTATTTTTTTTCCTAATTAGTCTAAAGAGGGGTAACGTGAGTTACTAATTAGGGTGTCGTCAGGGGTGTGGGAGGGAGGTCCGCTACTAGATATGTTCCTTGATAAGATTGGTAGTAGTATTATTCGGGTAGTATTCGGCTTTAAGGATCGCTGTAAGTGACACACGAAATGATATCCCGAAGCTCTATTAAACCGCATGGAAAAGTTTGCTTATTAAATAATTTAAGTATTTATATGAGAGTAATTTGATAACTAGCCTCGTGGTGGCACAATAGTACCCTCATTGCAGTAAACCCAGTAAAACAGACTCATACGGATACATTTTTATCGACGTGATTCATAGCGTTTTCCAGACTATTTATAAAGTTGTAATCAATTTTATTCAGATTGAGAATGATTACATTACCGTGTTATTATTGGATGACACATTATCAATGGCACCCATATTTTTTTAATTATTATAAAAAAAAATACGGTATTGAAAATGTAGCGCAATAAGAATTATTACATTCTGCGTTTAAATCTGGCGGAAATATCCATGGGTAATGACAAACAACACAAAAGTCATGTAATAGCTACTGTCTTGTGTTCTTTTCTTTGTTCCGAGGTCTTGAGAGTTCACCGCTGCTTACACTCGAGATATTAGTTAGCCTTACTGCGCACGCGCACATTGGACTAAGAAATCGTGTAAATCCTGATCTACTTCAATCCCGGTAACGTGAATATAAAATACAAGAACATTTCATTCTTATAAAATATCTTTCCAGGAATTACTGGAAGATGAAACTGTGTATAAAGTGGGAGTGGCTGCCGCCGACGACGCTAAGTACCTATACTCTGATTACTCGGTGTCGTTGCAGTCTACTCTAGACATCAGACACATTGCAAAACTATGCGGACTGGAGACAGGTGGCTTGGCTTTCCTGGCTAAAACACTGCTCGGTATCACTTTGGACAAGAGTTGGCGGGTGAGACAGCGATGTTTTTTTATATAATTATGACAGTCAAGATGACTTACGCCCGAATACTGAAACGCAACTCAACCAACCAACTTGTCTGAGGCCTACTTAAATTTAACAGGCTACTTAATTTAAATGGCATTCTCAAACGTACATTATAAGATTTTACGGAAAACTCAGTTGAGGAGCAGTTAATTTGCTATAGATTATAAAAAGTTTGTTTTCGTTTACATAATTTTAATAAAATGATATTTATGTGTCGTTTTACGCAGCATAATTTATGAAACATAAAAAAAAATCAAATAACGTAATACGCAGTTTAATTAAAAATGATTTTTAATTATTAAATTCTCAACATTGATGTAGTAAATACATTCCAACTTATTTATACTTGCCATTTGGCAGCATGATCAGTATTGACATAGTCACTTTAGAAAAAAAAACTTCTGTATCTGTCAAATTTTCGTCAACAATTAAGTAAATCGTAGTGATTATTTTCTGTTTGTTAACAACATAATTCTTATTTCGTGTCTTACCACAAAGTTTCTATTTTGTAATTATATAATCAATGCAGTCTGCAAATAACAAAACCCAAAAAATTGGTTGAAATGATACCTAAATAGAAAAACAAGAACTGTTGGATATAGTGAAAAAGTAAGTATTGGATTTATTTGGAAGCCCATCGAATTAAGAAAAAAGGGCATTGCTCGATGCGGGCTGCTTCCGACATTCAATCTGGAAATTTTTGCGGGAGGCCTTTGTTCAGCAATGGATATCATGTGGCTGATAATGTTTTTTTTTTGTTAAATAATTTTTAAACTATATTTATTTTATTGGCAGCTCTCGTGAGGAACACAAGCAGTGAGCTGAGGGCGAGTAGTCGGCTGTGAAGTGAGAGGCCGTGGGTTCTCTTGTATGATATATATAATCAATCAATCAATCAATAATTTATTCAAGAAATAGACTTCTGCAAGCATCTTCTATATATATGTACTATGTGTAGCAAAATGTCTGTAATAAAATTTTATATGTCTGATATATAAGAATTACAATTAAAAAATATAATAATTACAATATAGTTTCTTCTTGCTTCTCTAATAAATATTTCTTCATTCAGACATGTTCAGACTTTCAATAAAATTAAATTCCCTTAAAATTGTTACATACACACATAATAAAGCTAATCATCCTAGAAGGGGTAGGCAGAGGCACAACTAGTTCCATGATATGAGTACAATATGATGTACCATATTGTACTCATATCTATATATATGTACTATGTGTAGCAAAATGTCTGTAATGTAATGTTTATATCTCTGATATATAAGAATTACAATTAAAAAATATAATAATTACAATAAAGTTTCTTCTTGCTTCTCTAATAATTATTTCTTCATTTAGACATGTTGACTTTCAATAAAATTTATTTCCCTTAAAACTGTTACATACACACATAATAAAGCTAATCATCCTAGAAGGGGTAGGCAGAGGCACAACTAGTTCCATGATATAAGCACAGGCACAACTAGTGCCATAATATGAGTACACCATGATGTACCCAGATGACCCTTTGATAGGTGCCTGTGGTAAAGAAACGAAGGGCAATAAATATCTGGTATTTCTTTTTATGACCGACTAGGCTGGATCAATATCCAGTTTAAATCAATATGATGAATGAACATTGCTGAAATGACAATTCCTGAATTAAAAAGCATAATTTAGGACAATTCCTGAATTAATGAACATAAATACTCTTCGAAAGTGTCTAATTTCTCTCGATTTCTTCGATTGACCCTATATTCTTCTTCAGACAGTGATGATAGTGAAGAAAAAGACATTTTATTAAATCGAAAGAGAATATAATAACAACTAACACAACAATAAATATTTTAGCGTAAAGATTTGAGAGTAGTCGCAAGCACTCTCAAATTAATCTCAATTAACAGCCATATAAGGCGGCCTTAAATAGCTGTCAAACTTTAAGCAGGGTTTGTGAATACCGTTTGAATCAATAAGCGGACCTTAAACCTTCGTCGCCTTAAATTTAAGGTTAGGAAATAAGTGACGTTTCAGTATACCAATTCCAAAGATAACGAATGCTTAAATCCGTGAGGCCATCTTAAATATTTAAGTGGCGTTTGAGTATTCGGGCGTTAATATTGTATCCACTAGAAATTATATAGTTACTTAAGCCGGGCTATGCACTCTTTAGCCTTAAAATACAATATATTATAATTATTTTATTACTGTTATCTCAAAGGTAATGCTAATCATCCTCCCAATAGATAAGACAACTGAAGAATATGATGCATCACTAAAATATGCATCTGCGAGAAGCGATGCCTGAGGAATCCGAAACTTTGAGCTATCAAACGTTACAGTTTTCGTTTACATGTCCGTAAAATTGCTTATGTTGTGAAAAGGTCCGCTGCAGCAATTGGGAGGCGGCGCATCTATCCCCAAAACAAACATCATACGCGGCCGCCGACGCGCACGTTGCCATCAAAATCTTCGTACAGCTGTTCAACAGATACAACAACAAAGGTCTGTTGGCATGGCTACGGAGGTCAGACGTCAGCGTGGCGGACAGCGTGCACCAAATGTGCACTCCATACGCCAATACAAACTTCAAACAGAATATGTTCAGAAAACAGGACTTTGTGTGAGTAACGAATTATTTTTAAGTTTTTATGAAATATTAATAATGCAAAACATTTGTCGTATTATTAATACTTAAGTAACAATAAACAAATTGCATAATTTCCGGCTCATCGTTCGTTAGTTTTTGAACGCAAGCGGTGTTTATGCAACCGTAGGCAGTGGCAACGTCTATAGCCTCTAACGCCCGAATACTGAAATGCTACTCAACCAACCAACTTGTCTGAGGCCTACTTAAATTTAACAGACTACTTAACTTAAATGGCATTCTCAAACGTACATTAAAAGATTTTACGGAAAACTCAGTTGAGGAGCAGTTAATTTGCTATAGATTATAAAAAGTTTGTTTTCGTTTACATAATTTTAATAAAATGATATTTATGTGTCGTTTCACGCAGCATAATTGGGTTTAGAAAACTTTATTTTTCATTAAGAATTACAAATTAATTCACGCACTGAGAAATTACATTAAGTATAACATACATTTTGCGAGCGTACAACAGACGATGCATCAAAATACAAGTCCAAAGCGGGTCGATATAACTCAAATTTGTCACAAGCACAAAAACATCGCAAACCGAGAAACACGGACTACAGCGACTGGATGCGGCATCGATAAAGCATATCTTGGGTCACATAACATTTTCCAGAATATACTCCTTCAATCTCCTTTTAAAAACAGTGGTTGTTGCAGAATTCTTTATCATTTCAGGCAACATATTGTATACTAGCTTTTGCCCGCGGCTCCACCCGCGTTATAAAGTTTTTGGGGCTAAAGTTTTCCATTACAAAAGTCACACTATATATTTTCCCGGCAGGCTATGTTCATCCCAGGGTCACAAACTGTCTCCATACCAAATTTCATCTTAATACGTTGGCTAGTTTTTTAGTTTAACACGTTCAGGCAGACAGATGCAGCGGGGGACTTTGTTTTATAATATATTTTTGTAGAACTTTTTAAGAGGAACAATCCCGTCATACATCATCGGTGCATAACTCTAACCGTTTACGCAGCGCACGCAACGGAAGCTCTCAAAACATTTTCCCCGTTTTTGCAACATGTTTCATTACTGCTCCGCTCCTATTGGACATATGATGATATGATGATATACCTAGTCTTGCCATAAATATTGTAATAAAGAAAAAAGAAAATTGTTAACTGCAAATAACATTTATTACTTTTACAGTGTGTCAGTTTAATACATAAATATAAAACAATTAAAAATATAAAAAGCTTATTCGAAGTGGTCTCCATTGGCTGCAATACAGTCCTTTAAACGATGAGGCCAGTTATCAATAGAAGCACGCACTCTTTCCATGGGAAAATTCTTCACTGCCAATCGTATAGATTGTTTTAGGGACTCCAAATTATCATGGCGTTTAGAGCAAGCTGTACTCTCTAAAACTGACCACAAATCATAATCCAGCGGATTAAGATCGGGACTAGACGACGGCCAGTCTTCAGCTCTGATGAAGTCCGAAACGTTCGATTCCAACCAAGACTGCGTGGACCGAGCTTTATGACCCGGCGCCGAGTCTTGCTGGAAGGACCATACTTGGTTATTGAACATGGTGATGTTAAGGGGCTTAACTACCTTCTCAAGAATGGTATCTTGATACACTTGTGCCGATGTTTTGATACCTTTTTCACAAAAATATGGCTCAGTCACTCCTTCATAGCTAACACCCCACCAAACCATCACTGAAGTCGGATAATGTCCACGTTGCACTCTGTCGACTAATTGGGAAGCTTCCTTAGAGCTTTGAGCATAAATACGGTCATTTTGTTTGTTAAAATGTTGCTCAATTGTAAAAATTTTCTCATCCGTAAACAAAATTTTTCTGTGACCTCCCTTTGCGTACCGCTTCAGTAGTTGTTTCGATTTTACCACCCTATTCTTCTTTAAATTATCAGTTAAGAAATGGCCAGTGCGTCTCTTATAGGCTGCAAGTCCTAAGTCATCTTTTAAAATACGCGACATGGTTCTAGGTGCTATCTTCATTTCCCGAGATAAAATCTTTTGCTTTCGGACAGGATTTCTTCGAATTCTTTCCCTTACTGCTTTGACCACCTTTTTCGTACGAACACTACGTGGACGGCCAGATCTTTTTCTGTCACAAACAGAGGAGGTCTCATTGTACCTATTAATAGCCCGGTACACAAACATTTTACTAATACCAAGTGTATGGAGAGTTTTAAAAATTGCATTTGGCTCCATACCTACTTTGTGTAATGCTATCACAGCGATTCGGTTCTCTTTATCACCCCACACCATTTTAATATCGCAAAATATTTTACAATGTATTGGCGCCAAAATGAGAAAACACAATGAACAATCGTATAAAAATGACAGATTCGAAATTCAAATGTAATATTTTTTTATAATTAAGTGTAACAGTATTTATGGCCAGACTAAGTATAGCCTATAGCACTCCATGAATAAAGGGCTATCCAACACAAAAAGAATTTTTCAGTTCAGACCGGTAGTTCCTGAGATTAGCCATTACTGCTCCGCTCCAATTGGTTATAGCGTGATGATATATAGCCTATAGCACTCCATAAACAAAGGACTATTCAACACAAAAAGATTTTTTCAGTTCAAACCGTTAGTTCCTGAGATTAGCCATTACTGCTCCGCTCCTATTGGGCATAGCGTGATGATATATAACCTTTAGCACACCTCGAACAAAGGGCTATCCAACACAAAAATATTTTTTCAGTTCGAACAGGTAGTTTCTGAGATTAGCCATTGCTGCTCCGCTCCTATTGGGTATAGCGTGATGATATATAGCCTATAGCACTCCACGAACAAAGGGCTATCCAACACAAAAAGATTTTTTCAGTTCGAACCGGTAGTTCCTGAGATTAGCCATTACTGCTCTGATCCTATTGGGTATAGCGTGATGATATATAGCCTATAGCACTCCACGAACAAAGGGCTATCCAACACAAAAAGATTTTTTCAGTTCGAACCGGTAGTTCCTGAGATTAGCCATTACTGCTCTGCTCCTACTGGGTATAGCGTGATGATATATAGCCTATAGCACTCCACGAACAAAGAGCTATCCAACACAAAAAGAATTTTTCTGTTTGACCCGGTGGTTCCGGAGATTAGCGCGTTCAAACAAACAAACAAACTCTTCAGCTTTATATAATAGTATAGATTGTAACACCTTCAAATTCAATAATTCTTTTCCCATAATTTGTTCTAGGCGGACGTGTAATAATATAATTTGCATTTCGTAATTTAATTTTTTATACTTGATGTTTTTTCGTAAAAGACAGATGAGTATGAATCTCTTTGTTGAGTATTTTGTGTATTAAGACACATGTATAGTATTTATAAGATTGCCTAATATTCATTATTTTTGTGTCTTTGTAGAGTTTTTGTGTGGATGTAAGGTGTTTATAATTGAATAGAGTTTTTATTAATCGATTCTGTGTGTTTTTTTATTATTTTTAAGGTAGATTTACATGCAGTTCCCCAAATTTCTATTAACTAATCAATGTGTGGTTTCACTAAACAATTATAAATTATGTAACGGACATTCTTGGGAAGACAATTTTTCATACTGTGAAGGGCTCCTGTTAAACGTATATTGTTGCATATTTTTTTTATTTTTAGCTGCAAATATGACATAGTTTGTTTTTGCGACATTGATGGTTAATAAATTCGATTGAAACCAATTATTAAGTAAATTTAAATCTTTTTGAACACAAAGTATTAAGGATTCAATCGAATGACCAAAGTAGAAAAGTGTCGTATCATCTGCGTATAGAGATATGTCTCCTTTAAGGCCAATTTTACTTATGTCGTTTATGTAAATTAGGAATAAGAGTGGACCTAAAATTGAGCCTTGTGATACACCATATGTGATAATATTAGAACTGCTTTGTTGTTTACCATATTTTACTATTTGTCTACGATTATGAAGATAAGATTTAAAAATGTCGAGGGCTTTTCCTATGACACCAATATGAGATAGTTTTTGCAGTAATATTTCGTGACTGATTGTATCAAAAGCCTTTTTAAGATCTATAAATATCCCTAAAGCCAATTGTTTTTTATCTATTCTACTTTTGATTTTAGTTACAAGATCGATTGTCGCCGAAAGAGTATTTGATTTGGGTCGAAATCCGTATTGTTTGGGAATAAGAAAATTTTTGGGACTTTAGATATGTATCCAAACGAATGTAAAGAATTTTCTCAAATATTTTTGAAATAACTGGGAGCACAGAAATGGGGCGGTAGTTACAGGGATTAGTTTTATCATCAGTTTTATAAATTGGTACCACTTTAGCGATCTTTAAGCTATCTGGAAAAATGCCTTGCTCTATACTGTCATTGATCCACGCCGTAAGTTCGTTAGCTAACATATGTTTTATGCATTTTATAGACTTCGTATTGATGCCATCAATGCCGCTACCAGTGTTTGAGTCTAGAGTATCAATGATCTTGGTTACTTCATCCGTGGTTGTCGGTCTGATACACTGAAACACTACATCGTTACTGGTATTTAATAAATTACGAGGTACCTGACTATTTTTAAATTTGTCTGGTATCAAATTTGCGAGTGATGAGCCAATAGTCGAAAAGTATGTATTAAAGTATTCGCAGATTTCTTTTTCATCTGTTATGGTACCAGAATTAGTTTGAAGCTTGTCCGGTCCGACATTTTCTCGTATTTTGTTCTTAGAAAGGTCATTAATTAGTTGCCACATTTTTCGGGGCTTAGTCAGAAGATTTATGAAACATAAAAAAAAATCAAATAACGTAATACGCAGTTTAATTAAAAATTATTTTTAATTATAAAATTCTCAACATTGATGTAGTAAATACATTCCAACTTATTTATACTTGCCATTTGGCAGCATGATCAGTATTGACATTAGTCACTTTAGAAAAAAAACTTCTGTCAAATTTTCGTCAACAATTAAATCGTAGTGATTATATTCTCTTTGTTAACAATATTCATAATTCTTATTCTTACGTAGTATGTATTCTCTTTGATTCTTATTTCGTGTCTTACCACAGAAGTTTCTATTTTGTAATTATGTCAATTATCAATGGAGTCTTCAAGTAACAAAACCCAAAAAAGGGGTTGACATTATGCCTAAATAAAAAAACAAGAACTGCTGGATATAGTGAAAAAGTAAGTATTTAGTATTGGATTTATTTGAAGGCCCATCGACTTAATTAAGGCGATACCTCAAGGTCCATTTTCATACATTTTGTTTCGGCTTTAATCTGGGTAACTAAACAAGTATTGGCAAGTAAAGAATTTAAATTCACGTCTAGTTAGTGATTAGTTCTCGCAGTTGAAAGAAAAACGTAAAAATAATTAATAATCATGGATATTTCTGCCTTTAAAATTTCGTCATATTAAATTTTTGACCTTGAGGTATCGCCTTAAGAAAAAAGGGCATTGCTCGATGCGGGCTGCTTCCGACATTCAATCTGGAAATTTTTGCGGGAGGCCTTTGTTCAGCAATGGATATCATGTGGCTGATATTTTTTTTTGTTAAATATTTTTTAAAAATATATTTGTTTTATTGGCAGCTCCCGTGAGGAACACAGGCAGTGATCTGTGGGCTAGTAGCCGGCTGTGAAGTGAGAGGCCGTGGGTTCTCTTGTGTGATATATATATATATATATATATATATATATATATATATATATATATATATATATATATATATTCAATCAATCAATCAATAATTTATTCAATAAATAGACTTCTGCAGGCATTTATATATAGTATGTACTATGTGTAACAAAATGTCTGTAATGAAATTTTATATGTCTGATATATAAGAATTACAATTAAAAAATATAATAATTACAATAAAGTTTCTTCTTGCTTGTCTAATAATTATTTCTTCATTCAGACATGTTCAGACTTTCAATAAAATTTATTTCCCTTAAAACTGTTACATACACACATAATAAAGCTAATCATCCTAGAAGGGGTAGGCAGAGGCAAAACTAGTTCCATGATATAAGCACAGGCACAACTAGTTCCATGATATGAGTACAACATGATGTACCGTAGGTTACTACACATGAAAAATATCCCAGATGACCCTTTGATAGGTGCCTGTGGCAAAGAAACGAAGGGCAATCAATATCTGGTATTTCTTTTTATGACCGGCTAGGCTGGATCAATATCCAGATTAAATCAATATGATGAATGAACATTCCTGAAATGACAATTCCTGAATTAAAAAGCATAATTTAGGACAATTCCTGAATTAATGAACATAAATGAAGAACTGTTTCCTTGCTGAGTCGGAATCTTCTTTTAAATTCATCATCACTGTACTCTTCGAAAGTGTCTAATTTCTCTCGATTTCTTCGATTGACACTATATTCTTCTTCAGACAGTGATGATAGTGAATAAAAAGACATTTTAATAGATCGAAAGAGAATATAATTACTAACACAACAATAAATATTTTAGCGTAAAGATTTGAGAGTAGTCGTAAGCACTCTCAAATTAAATTCAATTAACAGCCATATAAGGCGGCCTTAAATAGCTGCCAAACTTTAAGCAGGGTTTGTGAATACCGTTTGAATCAATAAGCGGACCTTAAACCTTCGTAGCCTTAAATTTAAGGTTAGGAAATAAGTGACGTTTCAGTATACCAATTTCAAAAATAACAACTGCTTAAATCCGTGAGGCCATCTTAAATATTTAAGTAGCGTTTGAGTATTCGGGCGTAAGTCTATTTTACCTTCAGGGAGTCGGTATAAAATTGTGTTATTTCAGTCCGAAAGTGAAAGACCCCCGATGTAACAAAGGCACGCCGGTATCTCAAAAGCCATACCCGCATGCGACCAGGTCCAAGCCTCTGTACCACAACTGCTTCATGCAAGCGCCTGACGGTGAACTGCTGTGCACTTGTGACGACAAGAAGGCGATGTGGTGAGAAAACTAATTGCGTATAAAATAATTTGTTCAAATTAGCTCTTCTGAATGATTCTTATTTTACGATTATAAAAATAGACAAATAGGAAAGTGGACAAGAAACATTAATTAAAAGTCTCCTCGAAAGAAATTTTAGTCTCTATTGACTAGTCATTACATTTACTTCACCGGTTAAATTAAGTTACCCGCTGCATGTATCAATGCAAACTGCACCCTCCTGCCATAGTTTCGATACTTATCTGTGTAAATGTACGAATAATCGTAATATATATATTTTTGAATTCCTTAGGTACGTAGAGAAGGAACTAGCAGATGTGGTGACCGAATCTCCATTGACGGTCCGCCTTCGTTTCGAGCCCGCCGGCCGCTGCGTCGGCGACGTGGGCCGATACTACCAGCTGACGAAGGAGAACAAGTGCGTCGTTTGCAGTGGCGAGACGTCATGCATCCGCAAGAACGTCGTGCCCAGAGAGTACAGGAAGTATTTTCCAGGTTGGTACACTATGAGAGTGTGGACAGTTGAGATCATCATCTATGTCTATCGCCTGGAATACCTGGAACCTTCCCTAACAATGCCACCGCGTGGCCGCGGATCGTCACTACTATTTTACAGCAACTGCAAATGATATTGACTTATCGAGTGTAATATGCAATTAGTTGCTAAAGTACATAATGCTCGATCTTGCAGTCTGCGTTCGACCCTCTTTCGGCCCCCGATACTTATCATACCTCGGCATAGCGAAATCTATCACTATTTTCAATTTTGTATTACCAATAATGTGTTCCCCCACCAAACGTAATTACTCTTGATCGATGATATTGGGGTGTGTGGTTGCAGAGATCATGAAGGACCACTCGTCGCACGACGTGGTGCTGCTGTGCGCGGAGTGCCACCGCGCGAGCAACATGCGCGACCAGACGCTGCGCGAGCGCCTCGCCGCCGAGTGCGCCGCGCCGCTGCCGCGACACGAACACACCAGGACCTGGGAGAACCCTGTCACCAAGTCAGTATATGACACTCTGTTTAGGCTGCAATGTATTAAACAAAACTTGTTACGAGATACCAGCTGTACAGGGGTTCGTGGGATATTTGGAAACTACTCTTGATTTGTTAGGGATCTAATCAATAAGTAGACGTCAAATGAAGTGACAACAGTCATGATAGACGATTTTCCTTTTCGCTTCATCTATTTTTAGACGGCATTGTATGTATGTTATCAGGTGCCAAGAAAAATATTGGAATTTTTACAAGGAAAAAAAATAAACGTGGTATTGTTAACAGGAAAATCCGTTCAGCGGCGCGTGCGCTACTCTATCAATCACAGAAGCACGTGTTGCCTGAGAGCCGACGCCGAGAGCTCGAGGACGTGTTGCTGCAACACTACCTGCAGACCGAAAACATCACACAGGAGCTACTCCACGACGCCGCCAATATCCAGATTGTGTTAGTACAGATAGTCATGAAATAGTTCCTTTTTACCCAGTCTTTCAAAATATATATAGCTGCACCCTGATATTGTATTCACTATACATATATGAATATTATTAAATGTTAGTTTAATAATGTATTTATCGATGTTTTAAATAGTCGTAATCAATTTGATTGATGATAAATAGTTTTATACATCAATACTTTTGATATTTTAAGGACTACTGTATTAATTATATCGACAATATGTTCGTCTATATTGCTTTTAAAAGCTCCTCATACGAACATGCATATTTTAGAACTGAATATGATTATACAATTAATTATTTGAATATAATTTGTTGCGCTTGCGCACCATAGACCTAATTAAAAACATCGCTACAATAACTTTTTTTTAAAACAGGGAACTTTGAATTTTTGTCAGTTCAAGTACATTATTACATTCTGTTGCAGTATTGAAAACGAAGATTATGAATCTCACGGATTAAGAGTGACGGAGTATTTCAAAAAGAGTGACGGAGGGCTGCTAAAGCTGGAGGAGATGTGGCGACAGCACTTTTTGTCCACCATGAAGCCTAAATACATGCCAGACTTGTGGTCCACTAAACATAACCAGGAGAGGTACAAAATTATGTAAATAAATAACCTTTCGCAAACCTAAATATGATTTGTGAAATCCTTAATATAGATATATTGTAAACTAACCCCTTATTCATAGGCGATTTTTATCTAAGGATGGAGTATTGCTATGATAACAAGTCTGTTTCTCAGTGCTGACGGCATGGCACCCTTTGCAGTGCGTAGACATAAGCTCGTTGTGATTGGCTAATATTGTGATACAACTTGAATCTAGTTGGCTCTCAGATAAACAAAGCTGAATAAACAGCACGCTGTCAGATAATCAAAGCTGAGAAACAGACTAGTTATCACAGCAATGCTCCGTCCTTCAATAAAAACGTCTATGAATACGGGGATTACTTTATACAGTGTCACATTGTATATAACTATTGTACTGAGTCATGGTTACAATTAATAAATTTAGTTTGTTTTTATTTTTTTCATTCTAGGTTGCGTGTTAAATGGAATGAGGGCCGATTGTCTGAAGAAGATCTGAAGCAGATTGGAGTTACTTGGACGTAAAATGAAGCATCGTTGCGGCGGGTTACCCCTGGATAAGGAAATCTCGTGTCCTGCAATGGATAAGATAATGAAACAAATTTTGGGACGACACAGATGTCGTATGTCGATGCTTGTACAAAACTAAACACTAAGCATATCATCAAGATCTAATATTTTAACATGATTCCTATGTACCTACATACCATTGCAAGACAGTATTATTTATACGTGAACATAGTTTAATACAATAAAATGTCCATGGTTTTCTATTTTGCCGGTGGTAGGATATTTTAATTGTGTGGCGTTCCGGGATCTACCTGTGTATATCCGGTTCCGACTGGCTGGCATAATTGTGTTGACTGTGAAGGGGTAATCATCTCTCATCGGTCGACATTCTATTGGACTCCACTCCATTTGCCATTAGGTGCAGTGGAGCCACTTTGTTTTGCCCGTACAAAAAAAAGCTACATTCGCTCAGAGATGACTGCTTTGAAATTAGTTGCGAGTGGATTAAGGATAATTTTTCGTGGGATTTGTGGATGACGAAAGACCGGTGGATCTCTTGCCTAACTTCAGGTCGGCTATCTCTGATCGGTCGTGCTATAGGTTTCATGACACGTAATAATTACGTGGCTATGTTGAAATCCATTTGTATAAAATCTGTCAAAGAGTCATTCTAAAATGTTTAGTACAGAAGTATTATTTTGAGTGAATCAGTTTAACGATGTAATAAAATTTTGTACAATAGAAATTAAATATATGTTATGAAGTAAGTATATTGTAAAATACACATTTTTTTTAAAAGACAAAGAATCATAATATATTTATTTTGTAAATCTTAATTTGTTGTATTAATTAAATTGAACGTACATTAACATTATTCATAGTCTCTGCCTACTCATACGGAATACAATACATCAAAGAGAATTATAATATATATGGAAACAATACATACAACACACACACCACGCCCTTCAAATTTCCATCTCCGGGCAAATGAAAGAGAATTGTAATATTGGGGCAATATATAATAAAAATAATACTCAGAAAATACTGAGCAGATGAAAATATCCTAGGACCATAGAGTTCTGTCAGCCGTTGGGATACAAGCATGATTTTATGATATTATGTAAGTCTACTACTAAAATCTAGCCTCGATCCTTAGCAAAGAATCACGATACCTATGTTAGAGTAAAAGTGTGTAGATAAACGCAGCTTCGAAACCGGATTCCAAACGCAGTTCCAAGGTTTACATAGCATATATCACATTCTTAGAACAAAGTGACTGAATTCAAATTTTATATATTTTTAAACAGATTTTCACTTTCGCCACGACCGACCAATTCACTGCCTTGCCACCTAGTTCTAAAGGTGCGATATGTACGATTGACATTCGTCTTTAAATTTTTGATACTAAATTACCGTAATTTAGAATGGAATCATCGGACCAACTTCGGGTAAATCAATGTGTAGTATTTTGTACAAATATCCGAATGTATAATAGACTTACCTCATTGTTCTGAGAGACTTACACAGTCGTATCTATGGTTTAGTGATGCCGGATATTGGATTATACTTAAATTTGGGGGTAATTATAACACCATGGAGAGAAATTGAGGTCTTTTGTGAGAAAATTTACTCGTCTAGACTAAAACATTGTTTTATTTAATCAAATGTTTTTTTTATCTATAAAATTGGAGTTTCCTTTTTGTGTCATGGACTTTATTTTTAACAAATTTCTTAAATTTGGAGTTATTACAAAACTCACACCTGTCAACACTGATTGGTACTTGTCATTTGTCAAATCGCTTGAGTATTTGAATCTTAACGTTTTTCAAATATTTTTGTTTTCAATACATACAAATCTAACATTGTGTTCATATTCTCTTGGATATAAATAAAATAATCTCGAATTTCTTTAGGATAACTCATAATGACAAATACAAAACAGTTGAAAATTACTAAATTATTTCGTAAGGGAGGTAAGTGAAAAATTAATTTGACACTTCGTTTTTTATAATTAAAAGTTTAGAAACATTTCATATTCAATATAATCTACTTAAAATATTAAGTAAACTATTTAGTTTACCCGATAACCGATTTCGGTTGCGTGGCTGTCTCTTAAATAAGATTTTATATTAACTTTTGTTAAATCACTTTAGTGTCGAGGGTTCCAGAGGACGTTGACGACCTTCAAGAAGAGATAGAACAACTGGAGCAAAGGCTAAAGGAGAGGCAGGATGAGTTGTTTCAGATGCAACGCGCCAATCTTAGACGCAAAATATCTCCCATTAAAAAAAGAGCAGAACCATTTGTTAGGCCCCAGGTACACATACTAAAACTGTTTTTAGGCATTTGAATGTTTGAGACATTTTGTTGCTGTATTTTTTACTAAATACAATCGTCATAGAGCTAAATCGGAATTGTAAATGATATTTCAAACTCCTTCTTCTTGCATTATAATTGTTAGAACAAAATTTAAATTGATGACAATTTGATTGTATTGGACTCTATTGTAATCATATAACAATCTAAATACCATAACGTAGCTGGGCACCGTTAATCAAATAGTTAACTTCGTTAATCGTTAATCCGCTAAAAAAAAAGTTGGCTTCGTTAAGCGTTAAAGCGTTACATTTCGGAAGAATTAACGCAAGTTAAAGTTAAGCGTTAATCCGTTAATATGTGTAAAATTGCATTTTTATATCGTTGCGTTAGTGAACTTATACAACTTGTTGCTTTAGGTTCTGGAAGTTAACAGGTTAAGAATAAAACAAAATACTTGTATAATTCAAATGTGTAATTTAATCGTCGGGCATAAGGTGCATATTCCCTTTCATGAACATTAACATGTTGAAGTTCTCGTCTGAAAGCGAGGCTCGTTTTGGTGTTAAAATGTCTTTACCCGTGGAAAACAGATGTTCAACTGCAGCGCTTGAGGGTATAGCAGTATTGTATTTAATAAATAGATTTATGAATATCTGTTCCCCGAGGAATGCAGCATCATTGAACGAGTCTTTTGATTTCATATCCAGCCACATTTTAACGAGACTTTGCGCTTTACTCTTTAAAGAGTTGGAGCTCTTTGGTTTACTATAGACTGAGTGACAGAATTGAAAAATCTTCCTCCTCGTCATCATCGTTGTTACTCGCATTGCTCCCTCCGCCAGTTAAACTATCTCTGTCCTTCGAATGTTCCGCTGCTTCTTGTCGTAAAGCATCTTCTACCTTTTTTTCCATGACCTTTTTTACTGCATCCACTCTACTGCTGTCATATGTTTACTTGTCTGAACCTGTTTTTCGCGCCGCGCCGCGGTGCCGTGCGGTAAATAGTAGGCATTAGATTAACGATTAACGGGCTTCTGCATATTAACGGAAGTTAACGTGTCCGTTAACATTTTTAAAAGTTAACTTAAAAGTTAATTCGTTAATCAAAATGTTAACTTCGTTAATTAACGATTAACGGATTAACGAGTTAATGCCCAGCTATGCATATAGTATAAGGATGCATACATTTTTGATGGTAATAATGTATCACTGAAGCCTCATTAGGACAGTGCAATTATTACTAGCATTATTGTTTGTGTTTTTAATCTCTCAAAATATTCTGGTTGTTTAGATTGAGTACCATTTTTAAGCAATTATTAATTGATATCTAATGAGGCTTATCCTATAACTACATATATTCATGTCACATGTATATTCCTATGTTTAACAGAAAATTGTCTTAACCAACGCAATAGAGGGTTTGAAGAATAACTTGGAGTTAACTTCAATGCTCACTGGTGTGGAGGTGCAGTCGTATGAGGTAGGGGAGCACTGCTGTGTGCTGTTCCACATGCAGCATGACTCTCCGCATGAGCTCAAACATGGACTGCGGATTGAAATGCAGAGGGGTTGGTAATGCATATTTGTCAATTTCCTTTTAATGTCAAGATTTATTTTAGACAGGGAAAAATGGATGGATGTAATAAGTTCAGAGTCTGTGGAAATATTAGTACTTATTTCCAATTTATAATACCCTTACAAATTATTTTGTGTAGGTGCCAATATTGTATCCAAGTCATCTCTGCCCCTGGGCTTTAATCTCAGTGGTGTGATGGAAGACTATGATAACATCATGTTGCCAGAGTGTCTTGGCTCCATTCGGAAGGCGCTGGTCGCGTACTATGACAGGTTGCAGCAGTTTGAGGCTTTGAAGGTAAGTGGTGGAAAGACAGAGGTGTCAAAATTCACTTACTGTTTGAGTTTATTCCAACACCAAGAGATCATACACTCTTATCGCCAATGCATGCTCATCTCCATTTTTAAACTTAATAGAAAGTATGAGGTATTTTCATGATAATAATTTTGTGGTTCATGAGCCAATTCGTAATATTTATACAAAACCAATGATTATTTCTCCTTGAATTATTTTTTTTTATAAATAAATGGCTATTCAGGATTAATTAATTGATTGATTAAACAAGAACAAGTTATTAAATATTAAAAATTTACAGAAAATGTTGAACATTGATGCACAGTTGTTCAAGATTTTGGACGGCTCGCACATTGAAATAACATTTGCAGTCCAAAGTAATATGGAGCAAGAGGAGGATCAGATCAACCTTGTGCTACTATTGGATTACAAAGTGTATGATATCAGGCCCAAGCAGTTTGCTTTCAAAGATATTGGTGAGCGCAGTTTGCATTGATAATCACTACAAATTAAGGGATGAATGTAAAGACTGGGGTCAAAAGTGATAAAAAATACAATTGGCCAATATCTTTGGTTGGTCAGACCATTTACACAAGAGGTAGCAAGGAGAGTTAACTTATTAAATGGCGTCAAATTAAATAGGTTTCAATAGAATAACATTTTATAATGCACCCTCAATTGGCATTCATCTATTATTGTTTAGTGTTTAATATAATACCATATTTCCATTTGTAGATCTTCCTGAGAGCGCAATATTAGCACTAAAGGAACAATGCACAGTGTTTAAAAGGAAACCATTACGCAAAGCATTCAAAGAAGCATTCCTCTCTGATGTTGGTCCATACAAACTAGTGCAACAAGTAAGCTCACAATGTGTATATTAATATTCTATTCTGTGCATGAATTCTAGACTTGTAACAATTTTTATTCTATATTGTAATATTTTTTATTACTGAATCCGTAACTGATAGGTTGGCATGAGTCGGCTTATTCAGCAGCACAGACACAACACTTTAGTAAATTATACTGATGATAATGATCATATACACTAGACTGGCCATAAATAAAAGCAATACGATCCAAGACTTCCAATTAAAACACTGCATGGTGTTATATTGCCCTTGTTAATTTAAATACCAACTAAAATATTCTACATCATGGAACACATGAGTCTTTTATGCAGTTGCGATATTAAAAATATGAAACCGTTGTGCCTATTCCCACCAACTATATTGTGTTTGTAATGAGTGGAATCTTCAATGATAACAAATTTCTCAGGTTGGTGCTGATCCAGAGCAGAGACAACAACCGCGCCGACTTAAGCGTTTTAGAGGGAACAACTATAATTACAATAATGACGATACGTTCCGGCCAGACGATTGCTCTGGCGACAGCGACGACGGTGACAACTGACAGTCGACCACTATTAATGTGAGAGGAAGACATTCACGATTGAGGGTTCACTTTAGAGATGGTTATTCTGATTTCAACATAACACTGCCTACATTTTGTTAGTTTAGGCTCCGATACCCATTACAAAATTAGCCAGCAATGATGCGGCAAACTGTTTGTGTTATAATTTTTATCACTATTTTTCTTTTTAATTGCTCACTTAAAAATTATTGGCAGTTTTGTTGTGGATTTGGATGTCAGTTCCAGCTGGTCATATCAAGCACAGGAATTAAATGGGTAATGTAAATAAAATCACTTACTGTATTATTAAACTTTATTTAAAATAAAATAAAAAAAAAGGAATTTATACATCATTTAATTTTTCACACCGACAATAACAGATCAAAGTCGCGTTTATTGCAGTTCTTTAGTCCCTAGTACAAGAACGATTGTGCGTTTAACGTACATTTCTCCTAATTAGCAGAGGTAGATATATTAAGTGTACTGCCACTAGTTAACATCTACTCTAATTTCTAATTTTAGAAACTATGCAATGAATAAGCCCTTCAGTCTATAATTTATATTTTAATTATTTCATTTTTAGACTTTAACATTATAAAATGGAGAAATAACGTGTGCTGGTAACCGACGACAGAGATCATTACATTCATTTTTATTAACAAATAACAAACAAGCTTGGCATTCAAGTTTAAAAAAATGATTTTTGATTGGATGAGACAGTGTTCATGATAGTGTGGGTCTTTATTACTGGAATAAGTCCATTCTGAGAATCTATTTGATACCTGGGTTGTTAGGTGTTATTTCAAAAACATTTGTCATTGGCATTAGTATAGTTGTTTTAATAGCATAAGGACATCTCTATTGCCATATTATTCAAGACTAGAGGAAGAACTTGGCAAGTGTTATTGTCAGCTACTATGCAAAAATAACAATTACTCCATTGCAAACACATAAAAATATTGTGACTAATTGGTAATTTTTTTTTTCACTGAGTACTCTCTGCCCTACTTTCACCATCCATCATTTTCAAGGCACCTAGGAGATTAATAGGTTACAACACTAAAATCAGATTTACGTTGGTACTTGTCTTAAACAATATTTTAAAATAATAGACAATTTAAATTAATCTTACAATTTATAAACTTATCTGATTTTATGTAAAATGTCCAAAAGAGGTGTGGAATCAAAACTATCATGGATTAATATAAAAGTTTGTATTAAAACATGGAATAAAAGTTCGTTTACGCTGTTTGAAAGATTTAATGAAAATATTCCATAATAACTTGTTCGGACCTAACACACCTGGGTAATCTAAAAACATTATGAACAAAACAGCTCATTACAGAATTCCACACAATTGCACTCTATACAAAACAGCATTTGTTGTGACACGCACACAACGTTAAAATAATTTATTCCATTCCAACACATACATCATTTTATAAAAATATTATCATCTGTAAATTATCAAAACTATTTGTTAATTTTAGTACTATATTGTATTTACATGCTTTTCGCATGGCGAAATGACATTATATGAATGTAAGGGCAGTGTTTTCCAAACATAATTTTCACTGACACACAGTGTTTTTAAAGTCGACAGGACTAAGCGCCCTATAGAACTTTATTGTAAAAAGGCTGATAGCAAATATAGACGAACACTTTAACGGCTAGTTTACTGATGATACAGGTACTACGTATTTTCGATTAATAAAACCTAGATGGGAAAGTTCATACTTTCCTATTGTCTAATGAAAATTGTATGAAGCTCAAAAATGTTTCCATTGTGAGTCCTTTCAACATAGTACTAATTTATTCTCAAATAGTTGTAATATGTTACAAAGATCCTTAACTTGTCCAAAGATAGCTCTCTGTGCTATTAAATCTTTCACATGAGGCAAACATACTATGCCTATAAAATTATTTTTGATATACTGTCAATGGATGTAACCACACTACACAAAAATTACAAAATGGAAATTAAATAATTTGGATGCTCAATGTAATTGGAAGAAATAGTTATAAAATATGCGACAAGGCCTATCATATCACTAAATAATTAAGTAATGATGTGACTTAGCACTTTACTTTTGTGTATTTAGTCATGGCATTAATACATATTCAGATGAAATGTTTAACACTTTCCTCGATATTAAAATATTGTTTAATTTGATTTCATTCAGTATTATGTCGTCAAATAAGTGAGTTTATATTTATAAATATGGCTATGGCTACTACATAAATATTTTTTTGCAGACTATGTTTGACTCACGCGAGCGGCTGTCCCTCCTTTTTACACGATTTCAGACATATTCGGGATAGTTCAAACGCCCCGGTTGGGCAACGGTTTCACCTTGTATATGCGCACGAGCCAGTGCTCGGTGGTGTACGCCTCTTCTAATACGTCTAGGTTGAAGTCTTTGTTTCCGATCTCGGCTCCGCGCACGCGGTCGAAGCCGGGGGGACGTCCTGTACAACAATTTGAGGTGTTATTACATATTTTTATAATTCCCTGCCTCTTTCCCACGCCAATATGTGATTGAATATGTGTGCCAACGTGTGGTTTACTTATGGACGCGATTTCAAAATTCTTTAATGTTTGTTGAAACACTAAGAACACCACGCGGCGCTCGCGCAAATATGAGTGTCAACAAAAATTGGCACATATAATAACTACTGTCCGGAAGAGCTATTAGTAGACGTTAAATATAGGTATTAGTAAACAAATATGACAAGTGGTTATACGGACCTCCTTCAGTGTAGACGAGTCCAAACTTGTAGTAGCTCATCTTGTACATGAGGCAGTTGAGCAGCGTGTTGGAGCCGTCCTGGTCGACGCGGAACTCGCCGGCGGGCGTGTAGTAATCCGCCTCGCGGATGTGGGCGCCGCGCTCCGTGCTGCCGCCGATACGCACCATCCACAAGAACTTGTTGATGTCTGCATAAGTTTGTATAGCAATTAGATAGCACACGCAATGAATGCGGTGTCTGGATTAGATAGACCGGATGCGGAATATATGGCATCTTTGATTTCCGGCGAATGTAGCTGATGTACTGCTGTTTGCCTAGATATAATTCAGATTAATATTATAACATATGGGCCAGTAACAGTCCCACCACCGCTGCTTACACTAGACAGCACACACAGGACAACGTCAAATAAATCGATCACGTAATCAGTGCGTTTCTAAAGTAGTGGGCACTATGATTTGGATCAACATTAGTTTTCACCACCAGATCATTTTCTTACTGAACTACATATATTAAAAATGTAATCATACCGTCGGAAGAGTATCCCACCAGCCCGCCGAATATGACCAGCACGTAATCCACGTCCAGTTCCTGCATGATCTCGTAGGCTCGCTCCTCTGTGGAAGCCATGGCCTGCCCAACGCGCGATATGTGCGTATTGTTCCACGTGTTATTGTCCACTATCACCGTTCGATTCGCCATGGCCGTTATCTGATACCCATAGTCCCACCATGACATCACTTTTGCATCCTGTTACAGAGGTTATTACTATAATTTATGCTTACATATTATAAAACGAAGCCTGCCGACACGATTATTTGTCTGCCGGATTGTGATAAACTTAAAAACTACCGAGGCGATTTACACCATGGATTATTAGGACTGTGAAAAATTGCTTAAGAAAATGGCCTTTATTTCATGCAAATAAAAGTCATCCTTTACAATAAAGTAATTATCAATAATCAATAATAAATCATAAGGTGAATTGCCAAGCATTGGAGCAAATTACAAAATTCTATGTGGTATCATTCTTACTTCAAAACCTGTTATGCATTTTAATGCTTTGGTAAAATTAAAAAACAATCCAGTAAACAAAACTGACAAGATGAAATTCCTCTTGTACTGGAAGTTCTTTTGTGGTTATCATAGTCATTAAATGTCACGTAATCAAATTTAACGCCCCCACGTGTATAAAGCAAACAGCGATTATTGATACCTCGGGCGTGTTCATCTTGAGCCAAGTGTATGCCTCGCGGAAGTCGTCGAAGATGATGCGCGCACCGTCATGCGCCCGCGCAGAGAGCACAATGGAGGGCGAGGAGTACGCCTCGGACGTGACCCACGTGCAGTGCAGCACGTACGACACCAGCAGCGCCGCCAGCAGCGTCACGAACAGCGCGCCCACCTGCACACCACACACTGACTAATATTCCCATTCATCACTACACTACATTTTGCTGACTTACTATTGTCTTATGTAAACATTACTTATTTTGCAAAAATGACAGAATATAATAAGATCCTGTAATATTTTAACACAGGGTTAAGTAATCAATACCTCAGACTGGAAGCTAAAGTTGTTCTCGTGTTTATTCTTCTTCCCGTGCTTCTCGACCTTGGGGTCAATATCTTTGACATGTACACTGAGCAGGCTGGATGCGGCGACTCCAGACACGATGCACATCACAGGCGCCAACACCAGCATGAGACGGACCATCACGCCCTAGAAGTAAGAGAGACGTCAGAAAGGAAAGTTACGCGAGACAGATGGGAAGCAAAATGCTACAATCAGCGATCAAAGTGTTGGTATCATCGCGCGGAGTCGACGGAGCTGCGCTCGACGTGACTCGACGTGCTCCAGTTTCGCTTATCATCATTTTTAATTTAATTTTCAATTTGGAAGTTGAATTTTAGTATCAAAGTTACATTAGAGTATGATTTTTCTTATCATTACTTGCTACAGGTGGACGTTAAACGCTACATCTGCTAGTACGCGGTGTCCGGTGGAGTAACAGGCAAAGACATAGATATTAGGGAGGGTTGTTCAGCATAGATAAATCGACGCTGAAATCATCATAGCTGTTGTTAAACATACCGCGAAGTAAATGCTGAGTACACCGTACAGTATGATGAAGATGTTGGCGTCGGTGAGCTTGCTGAAGCAAAAGTACAGCCCGGCGGGGAACAGGAACACCAGCACCTGCAGGTCGAAGTAGAATGACGACCACGACGTCGGCTGGTGCTCCGACACGGAAGCTGTACGCGAAACAACGATGTTAAAAATATGCGTAGCCATTGCAGAAGTATTTAAGTATAGACATGTTTAAAGTTTATTTATTATTATTACGTTTAAAATGCTTTTTGCATCTGTGAGGTGAAAACAATATGAATATATCATATTATTATATAACATGAACTTACCGATAATCGGAATGTGATTCTTAGCGTATGACGGGTCCAGCAAAGAGTAGAATCTGCCGGTCCATGGAGAAATTTTACCTGCAAAGATTACACACAAACATTAAAACACAATAGAAATTAGGTAGGTACGGCGAGACCCAGATTAAACTAACGTTCAACGGCTGCTATACGACAAGGACTCACGCAGCGGGTTAGCAGTCAGAGTGGATCTGCAGGACCTTTTTAAATAAACGACATTGGAAGTGACAAGTATTAACCGAAGACTTAAATAAAAAATTGAGATTTTTTTTGTATTTGCCTGGAGCTTCACGTTGGTTAATGCCAGTAGGCTTAAATGTAATAAAATGTAAACTAACCGGTGATGGTGAGTGCGACGATGGCGGTGCCGAGGGTCCCGAGTAGGGTGGTGAGCAGCGCCTTGAATAACAGCTCGAAGTTGGCGGGCGAGAGGCGCGCGCGCAGGTACTGCGTGAACGCGTACAGCTGGCACAGGCCGAACGTGCCTAGCGCCTTTGCACAGAGGGAGGAGTTTTGTTATACTCTGTTTTTATTATAAAAATAAAATTGGTTGTACACCTATTGGTATACATCGTGCCCGTTATATAATTGCATTGATGAAAAAAATAACAAGAGATAACATGCTGTGTTAAGTTACACTGCACTTTAGTTTTCAGTTATGAAGACTGATCATGCCCAGTAATTTATTAGGTTTGAAGCTATTTTCAAAGGAACTTTTTTTTAAAAAAAAAAGCTTTTTATTATAAATCAGAAGGTTATGGCAACTTTCATTCGTCCCATAAACACGATATATCTTAGAGCGTGTGTAATTATTTTTTTTCGATAATTAAATTATGGTGATAACACATGGTTTAAAATGTATCATTTGTCACACCCGCACGCTTCACGCTTATCGGATTAATGTTATGGCGTCATAAAATAATTTCTGCATCGTTTCTCATTTCATATTTCAGCAAAGACTGGATTGTTATGTTTATAGAACCGCAAGAGCAAGGAATAGTATATTTAAGAGTAAACTGAAAATGCACTTTACCCACAAATCATGTTTCAGGTATTAATACATTAAACAGTATTTTTACAAATTGCATGATACTGCTATTCAAGTAAATACAAATAATATATGTACTCTAAGAGTTCAACAATAATATAACAATTTCTGGATTATGATAAACAAAGCACATAGTATTATAGTCTAGTGAGCATCCAGTCAATGAATCTACTTACCAACATATGTTCAGAGCTCTGCACTGGCTGGAACCCGACGAACGAGATCTGCATGGAAAGGATGGTGCCGACGCAGTACAGAGTCGAGTACGCGACGTAGACTCGCGCCGAGAACCGACCCAGCAGCATTAGCGCCAGCACGTGGAGCGGGATCAGGTTGATCAGGAACACATATCCACCCCAAGACGATACCTAGAAAATTAAACTCTTATCTGCTGTTTTATCCACATAGGCCAAGTATGGCGAATCTTTGATAGTTAATGTACCATTATTTATGACAAAAAAAATAGCCTGTAACATGCCATCCAGTACCAGTTGCATCTATTCGCATGGTCCTTTTTAGCAACTTTTTTACGTCCGATCTATGTTTCTGTTCTTTTTTGATTGGGACTCTACAAAGTGACTCCACTGCACCTAATGTAAGCGAAGCGAAACCCAAAGAATGAAGCATATTCAATGTTTGGCATATGACACGCGGGTCCGAATTATTTTGTCATGTGCCACTAGCACGCGTGCCATTGATCAGTCGTGTCTGCCGCAGGCAATAGAGACGCAACTCTGTCTAGTCAACAAAGTTTATAAAAATGACCTGTGTAGAAAGTAACAAGGCGAATGTGCGGCTGATGTTGTATATCTGTTCATTGCGGAAGGCGTAAATATAGAACTCATCCAGTTCTGCACGCCTGTGACATGAAATAACTACAATTGAGAAATTAGAATATAAATAGCCGGACATTAGCTTTATCATTTTCGCATTTTCTGCCAACATTAACAAGCAGCTGTGTAATAATTTATAATCCATTCTCAAGCAATTATCATAAAACTGTACAAAAGTGCAAAAACTCACAAGCCATACAAACTTGTTAGTGTGAATCTTTCATCTGAATAATCTATGTTGATTAATAAGATTTATTTCTATTCTGAAAATAAATCTATTTCTTTTCATAAATCAACATTACATTTATAATTATTGACAGTATCTAATTTTGGCATTTTTCTTTACAAAATGAAATATATTATTTCTAAATTCACAAACCCATACCAAAAACAATGTCTTAAATCATTCCAGATAAATTTTTACCATGTAAAAGTAAGCAAGCGCAGTCATAGTGGCCCACAGTATAGTGCCGGTGTTGACAGCCTTGATCCAGAAGTAGTAAGTGAGCAACATGCAGAAAATAGCGATGCCCTCGTTGTCGTAGCTTCCAGCAACAGATCTGCTTATGTATCCAGGCACAATGGATATCATTGCGGCGGCAACCAGTCCAGCGCCTTCATCCTGATGGAATTATCCATTATTTCTTTACTACAAGTTTTAAAATACTAGAGATCCAATCTAGTGAGAATAAAGTAATGTTATTTTAAATTTTAAGTTCAAGAATATATTTTGACTTCACTTGGCATAATATATGTACATTTTTCAGAATAAAACTCCTATTCCTATCTACCTAATCTATGTCCTTCCCAGGATCTAAAACTATCTCCATATCAAATAACATTGAAATCTGTTCAGTAATTTTTGAGTATATTGTATTGAGACAGACAATACGGCAACTATGTTTTATAATGTAAATCAGGATAAAGGACATTGTTATTATTTTGGAAATTTATATAATTACTAAGAGTACAATTCAAAAGCAAGATTTGATTTATATTTCAGCATCAGAATATGAAGTATTATGTATACTATAAATAAATTGGAATATCTAACTAACTCACTCATACTATGCTACAATTATTGTAAATTGGATTGGATTATATCCAAACTGATAATTAAGAAATTATTTTCTACTTTCTTATACATAAAAAATGTTATTAAGGAAATTTGCAAAATAATGCTGTTTCATACCTTCAATTCTTTTGTAAGGAGGTAAGTAACAATGGTAGTTAGAGAGGAGAAGAAAGGAGCCAAGAATACACAGACATTTCTTATGTCTATTGTGATGTTCAGGAACTGCATGATGTTATACAATGTTGCGGAGGTCACCATCAGCCCAGGGTAGATGGTACCTGGGAATATACCACATGAGCTGACCATAGTAACAAAATAAAAGTCTTTTTTACTAAAAAACATACACAGTTTAATGTAAACAAAGTAGAAAGTAGGGCAATATTTAAATATATTATATTGTATAAGGATTACAAGCTGGACCATTGTCATTTTAATGTCATCATCACAAATACTTGCCACTATGTGTTCTTATTTATTATTGTTACAAATAAAACAATGAATACATACTATATGCGATTGGTTTGAATAATTATTGAATGTGACAAAATAATGATTTCATAACTCACCACCAATAATACGTCCCAGGGGATACCATGCTCTGTCGTCAAACCAATTGTGGAACTTATAAAAACCTTCCTCCGTGAGGAATCTTGTTGTTCTGTAGTTGAAATATGGATCGAACTCGTGAATTACACTCTCAAATCGAAGCACTGAGAATAGACGTGTTGCAAATGCTGAAATGCAAAATATACATTTTTTTTTAAATAATATATATGTCAGTGGTAAAGGTCTATGAGTGATAATGATCACTCATTAAAGTTCATTGGACTTATTAATGACAATAGTTTATCAACAGTTGGATACAAGTTTAAAAATTCTGCATTGCCCTTCTACAAACCGGCTTCTATGCACGGTACAGAGTAATATTAGGAGGTTATCAAATAAAGTATGGCCGCGTAAATACGGGTCATGGGATGTATATTTAAGGTTCTAAAACGAATTTGCTCTAAATTGTATAATTTTGAAACAATTTTGGGCAGAAATTATTTGCTATTTGTTTATTTCGTGTCGAAATGTTGCACGATCAGTGATTTGTTTGTGTCTCCTTTATCGTGATTGGACCACGTAAGTCAAGCCTATAAAGCATTTTTTTTTGTACTTTCTGCGAATGTTAGTTGTAAGTTATCATGTAGACTAATAATACGAGATAATAAAGGCATAACCACTCACACAGAATCGCTGCCATCGATAAAACCGCTAACTTTATGAAAGTTAACTGTTTGTCCGATGTTAGGTGCGACATCTTGGACTTGCTTTGCACTTCCGCAGTCATTTTGCTCCGGTGTAATTTTTTCTCGTTTCTAAATATTTCACATATATAGATGGGTAAATAAAGCAAAATAAGACAATAATATTCGCCGGCAACCTTCCAACTACACCGCCAGCGACGCAATTTGACAGTTCACGAGCGGCGTGGCAGAATTCGTTGCCATGTGAAAGGTTGAGAAAATATCAATGCAATGGTTCTTCTTCTGTATTCTGTACTTGTTGATTTTTAATTTAAAAGGTAACAATATCATTTAAAATACTGATTACATAGGTGCCTATAACAATGGAATATAAACAGCAAAGTTATTATTTTATTTGAGTAGTTTAATAAAACAGGGCTGCAGGCGGTCCTTTCCCATATAGCCAGCCATATACATCTGGAATGATATTTTTAATTCAAATCTCAATTCAGAGGGTTTCGGGTTATATTATACACCACATTACCGCACACACATTCTGATTTTTTTCCCAATGTGAATGCTTAATTGAATTTCTGTTGTTTCATTTATATAAAAAGCGCTATTAATAAGGAAACGAACACTGCTTTCTACGGTATTTAAGTGTAACATATGTAAGTGTAACATTTATTTCACAAGACATATTTTATTGTTCTCATTTATATATATTTTCCTTTCCACATTCGATTTATTTTTAAATAATTAATAGATATGTTATTAAAGAAATGATTTTTAATAAATTGTTGAATAATTTAGCGTTTATTTTTTGTATATTATGATTTGTACAAAATGTAGCTTTATGTGTGTAGTTGTCAAGTGGCAACAATGACCACGATCTGAAAGGTATGTTAAGCTTTTCAGATTTCCAATCTGATTGCAGATTGCCATTCCAGATGTATAGGTTCGGCTTAACTCACCGTCCAGAATAAGGATGTCAGCTCACAGATGGTCGCAGCTGTCACTCTAGTTTATTGGTCTCTGGCTGTCACTTGTTCTGTCATTGTTGTCAGGCTGTCAGCAAAAATAACTTAAAATCTGTACATTTCTAGATTCTCACAAATAATTCAACGACCTTTCAACTCACTTTCTTTCCGGTAGTGTTAACGAATATACAATAATACTTAAATAAAGAGGGTATAATTGCATAGTTGCTGGCTCCTGAAACGCGGTAGACCTTAACGTCTTCACCTTTGCCTATTTAATTAGTGATCGAACCGAAACACACGAGATAAATCACAGCATTGTTATACGGTGACTAATCTAGGAAGAAAAGATCGGATATGAGAAATTTAAAAAAGGAAGTACAATAGTGTTTGTTATTTTTGGCGGTAGTTTATGTGATGTCAGACGGGGATCCTTCTTTGGAAGAGGACGTACCGAAGCCGCTCCTCCAGAAAGCAGAGGAGAATGTTTTTTCGCCAAAGTTAACCAATCCAATATATGCGGGTGGCGTAAAACTTCAACATAAGAAATCCGACGTTGGTGAGACGGAGTCTTTTTTGTCTGATGCCCAACGCAATGAGCTTGCATTCCAACAACTCTTTCAAGATGGAGATGCAGCATTTCCCGAGGTGAGAATGTAATGAATTTTAATATAACCACTGTATTTCTGTTTTGTTACTGTTACACAGAAATTCAGAAGTGATGTTTCTAAGTGTTTTACTTTAACACATTAGAGTTTTAACATTAGGAATTATAGCATTTAAAGCTATTTCATAGACAATAGAAAATGGGCACCTTATATTGGTATCTTTGTTTTCCATTATAATTTATGTTTTAATAAAATATATTAATCATCAGAAAATATTCATTCTGGTCAGGGCAGTTGTGAGTTCTTATAATTTGTAATATCCTCAAAACAAGATGTAGGTTTGGGCCAAGAGTGTAACTGTTGTGTTAATTTACACTCTCATACAAAAAAATACCAAAATGTCTCAATGCATTATTTAACTGTAATTATTTAGTGATATCATGAGTTCAATTATCCCTCAGCTGGGTACGGACATTGTTTATTACTTATTTGTCCACCACAATAATCTAATGAGAATAGGGAAAGATAGTTATACTCAAAGCTGTTATTGAAAATTGTCAACTGCATAAGTCTTCTAAACAGTTTCCTCTAATCTTTGACACAATATATTCATAACTTTTGGTTAAGTACATGCTCTGATATTGAATCCAAGACTTCCGTTTTGGCTGATTATTCCACTCCTACATGGTATAGCCACAACAACCTTACAATGCTTTATGCAAATATTATTAAGAATTGTTCTGTTTGCTAATCATTAACTGTTATCTCTTATCCCTGTTAGCTATAATTGAACACTGTAAATTATTTGTATTGATCTAAGATTATCTGGATGCAATGAGGAAATATCTAGAAATACAGACTATCAATATTAATTTAAATAATAAATATTTTTAATGATTCTTTATGAGCATGTTATTCTCCTTGTAGGATAAATTCCATACACTTCACATACAATATTGATTTTTTTTTGTATTCAAAATTCTTTTATGTTATCAACATACTTGATTTATATAATATAAAGATCTAATATGATAAACAACACAACTAAAATATGGCCTTGTCATAATAATTATGTTAGATTCAAAAACATTATTATTTTACCTTTAATTAATATGGGAAAAACAGATTATCACTTATCACAACACAATTGTGGAAGTAGGTTTAAATTGTTACTTGGGGCATACACTTGTCTTATGACGAAACATAATATTGTTGTTGGTTTGGCTAAACCTAAATTAATAATTAGGCAGACTGCAATGCTTTTTTTTTTAAAACAGTTACCAGTCATTGTATTGTCAATAACATTAGTCAATTTAATTGCTAATTCTTAAGTTATGTCTAATTATATTTTTAGATTCTGCAACCATGATTTTGGTGTAAGTGATTCCGATGAATTTCTGAACACCAAGTGGTATCACTACATAGTATAAAACAAAGTCGCTTTCTCTGTCCTTATCTATGTATGCTTAAATCTTTAAGGCGATACCTCAAGGTCCATTTTCATACATTTTGTTTTTTTTTAGTAGTAAAGAAAAATGTAAAAATAATTAATAATCATGGATATTTCGGCCTTTAAAATTTCGTCATATTAAATTTTAAAGGCCGAAATATCCATGATTATTAATTATTTTTACATTTTTCTTTCAACTGCGAGAACTAATCACTAACTAGACGTGAATTTAAATTCTTTACTTGCCAATACTTGTTTAGTTACCCAGATTAAAGCCGAAACAAAATGTATGAAAATGGACCTTGAGGTATCGCCTTAAAACTACGCAACGGATTTTGATGCGGTTTTTTAATAGATAGAGTGATTCAAGAGAAAGGTTTATATGTATAATAATAACATCCATTAAATAGTCAGCATTGCACCCATGCGAAGCCGGGGCGGGTCGCTAGTATATTATCCAAATTAGCGTGTCGCCGACCGCTTCGTGATTTATTTGTAGATAAAACCTAAATCAACGTCCCTGGCCTTTCTGCATATGCCAAGATTTAGCGACCCGGTTGGTCCACCAGCCAGACTTGATCCATTAATATATTTTTTATTTACCTCACAATCACATAGAACACAATAGATCAGGTAGGTAATTGACAATGGTTAGATATTTGTTTACTCTTGTTTTGGATTTCTTTGGAATTCTTTGGATATGGACATAACTGGATCAAAGATGTCAGTTGTGATTAAGTTTGGGATAAATGAATCCCAAACTTAATTCCGATTCCGAGAATGAACCAATCAAAATAACTCATTTGTAGGTATGTCAATAAAACTTTGATCTGATTGGTTCCTTTTCGCAATAGATCGAAAATAGCGATTGAGATCGTTTATTGAAAATGGCGGTAAAACAAGAGTAAGATATAGTTACCTACCACATATTAAATTATGTAGGTAATCTGATTGATCCCCCGATTTTATTACTGTAGTACCCAGTGGCAGATAGAATTCATGCATTTGGAATGTTTTTTGTAAACTGGAAGTGGCCCTCTTGTTATAAATAACGTTTTTTATACAATCACGTTTTACAACTATAATTTAAATGTTTTTTTGAAAATTACAATGCTGTTTTCATTATGAACATTTAAACAAATCTTAACTCTACACCCCTATAAATTTTGAGGGTGATATACTTTGTTTTTTATATTTGAAACATGTACAGCTTTGTAATCACATATAAAACACGTTAATTAGTGCAACATTTTTGCTGATTAAATAAAAATAATGAATTACAATACCTACTAGTGATTAGATAAATGGATGTATAGTAACTGTGATTTCCAACTTTTTTATGATATAATAGTATAAATATTGATAACGGCGGTTGGACATATTAAATCGATATAATATCTCCTCTTATAATGCTCATATAAATGTTTGTTTTTTATTATACTAAAAATGCATGGTTATTTGGAGAAGTTGATTTCCACAAACAATCACGGTAAAACGCATCTGTAAAGCTAAGTAAGACTAGCAAGTTCTCGTACAAATATATTGCTCTAGACCTTGCAGATGTCTGTACATTAGCGACAATATTTCAATAATTCTATACACGTGCGACTCTTGCAGAAATCGGCTTACCGTTATTGTTTACACGCTAGAAATCTCTTGTGGAAGTCAACTTTTCAAAGCGTTCTTGCTTATCAAAACGTCGCTTAAACGCCATTCAAGAGTTTTAGCGAAAATTTGCTTAATAGCAAATAAAATATAATAATAAGTAGAAATATCTTGCTGACCAAGTAAAGATGTTAGGTAACGTTGACCAAGGCGCTATTTGTGTCGTTTGTGAGAGTTCGTCTGGGTAGATCCTACCATCGCAATGACTAGGTGTTTCTGCCGTCAATCTGCAGTATAAAGAATTGTTTTTTCGGATAAGGACATTGTAGCCCGTGTAATTACTGGCTGAAAATATAAAGAGTAACATATTTTAAGAACATTGTACACTTAATGATCGTAAAACACATGGTAGATATTCATATAACGGCAAAATCAATGACGTTTTACAACATAATAAAAACATCTTAGGGCAAAATAGTTTTGTGAGACTAGCTCAACCGGATCCGGTGCAGATCCGACCGTATCGTCGGTAATCCGGCCGTATCGTAATCGTGCCGCATTGTAATCTCTATTTGTAATTTAAAGTTATGGGTGGCCGGTACTTAGTGCTATTTAAAAGCGGTCGCTTACCATCAGGTGGACTTTTTCGTCATCCAGTAGCAATATAAAATCAATTTTAATATGATATAATTATAAAGAATATTATTAAACTTTAGATTAAGTAAGATGATATACATTTCGGTTCATTCACCTTTTAAGTATAAGGTTATTAAAATGTTTATCAGAAAGCCTTACGTACGATGAAATGAAGATCGAGAAGCAGTTGGCAGTAACTAGTATAGAGTAGATTTAATGACGTGGGAATATCCAGTAAAATCCTAACTAACCAAAGCACTTGTGTAACCGCCATTTTTAATAAACGGTCTCAAACGCTTTTTTCGATATATCTCAAAAATGGACCAACCAGAACAAATTTTTTTGACATGCTCACAAATGACTTGCTTTCATTGGTTCATTTTTTGAGTCGGATTGAAGATTGTCATTGCGTCGTTTGTTGAAAATGGCTGCAAGTATTATGATATTCAAATTGTACAATTTAGACATTTTTCCTTTATCCAGTTGAAACTTACACGTGCTTATTTATTTATGTATCCTGTTTCCTCTAAAGTAATAATACTATTAGTAGGTACATTATGTTTTGTAACCCTTCGCTGCGGATAAAGGCACATTATTTGCATATTATACTAGCTTTCTGTCCGCCTAAAAGTCTACCCCCCTTAAAAAAATCTAGTGTTAAAGTAAATTGCAAATATGTCAAAATTACAAATTTTCCGATATTTGATATTAATGAAACAAAGTCTGTATTTTTCTGCCAATTAAACTCTGTTTATTTATGAAAACTACGTGAAAATCCGTAAAGTGGTTTCGGGGATTTTAAATTCAAATTGAAAATATAATGAAAGCATTTTGTCTTGCATTTCTCAAATGTCTAAATCAGTAGCGAATGCCACACGAAAAAAAAATGCGGTATTTCGATTCGATTCTCAGACTATCAAAGAGAATAGCTTAAAAGTACATTTTTTATAACAAGATGCGTCAAGAGATATTTCAGTACAAAGATAAAATACGTACGGTCAGCACCTAATGAGCACCAGCGCGTTGACGACCGACGTCCGTAGTGATTATTTTGTAAGTCATACATTAGGTATTTATCCTTGTAGAAAAAAAATCGAGGGTATCCGACTGTTCCTGTTAAATTAAAGGCTTATATCGCCGTGCTAAGCGCAAAAGCGGTATGTCAGGGAAACCTTATTTCAAGATAATCGAAGTATTGTGAATATAGTTTTATAGTTTTGTATGTAAAACTGAGATAGAGAAACTCTTTTAAGGGTTTTTTACCGGTTCTATACAAGATACCGTTATTTGGGTAAATTCATTGGTTGGGTATTTCTTTAAGCTATCTGATGACATAAAAACCAAATTTTTGTTTTTTTTGGGATACCGCTTTTGAGTTTAGCACGGCAGTATTAGCACTCACCTAATTTACACTATTATATAATTAGTTATAATCTGATTAGTGTACGACCGTCAAATATATTAGTAGACAAATGTAATACTCATAATGTTATTACTTATATTAAATATAAGTATAAAATTATGTGTCAATTAATGTATTATTAAGTGTGTAACGTTTCGTCTGCCATTTTAATTCCCGAAGGCGTTCTGTTAATATAGTAAAGTGCTATCAACTGGATAAAGGCTTGTATACACTGCTTCGTACGTCTTACTGTTTTAGAAATATACTTGGTAAGTAATAATTCAACGAAAATATACATATACTCGTTAATGAAATAACTCTTATCGCAGGATGATGTACTGTGGCTGCCTAATCACATAATAATATATTTTATATCCGTGAGTGACAGGAATATTTATTTATGTTAAGTTGATGCTTTAAACATCAAACAAAACTAATTATGTATATTGTATAGTAAGTATAAGAACACTTTCTCATCATTTGCCACTTGGTTATTTTGGATGGTATACTTACCTAGTCGGTAAAGCGCTATTATTGGCACAAAAAGAAATGGTCATATCAATAACAATTTTACTAATGCTTATTAAAAGATTTCTATAAAAACTCACTGTGTTTTAAACAAAGAGTGTATGGATGTTTATAAAAACATGCAACAACGCTTGGACGTGAGAAAGATAATTATTGACTAGATATTTATAGTATTAACTGATGTTTGACGTTCGACGCTCATGTGAATGCGGTGTAATAAAAATTGTTTTCCAAACGTATCGCGCCCCCGAAAGTTGTTCAGTGCGCGCTTATCAACCATTAAAGTATTTACCTTCACACAAAATTAGTGTTTGACGTCGGAACAAAGCGAACGTTCACTGATCACGAAAAAAACGACGACGAAAATGCGGTGCTGATTGAAAAAATGTTGCCAAAAAACTTAGTGAGTGTGAAAAGAAATTTTGTTACATAAGATTTTTCTATAAGTCGGAAAATGTGATGGCTATCATGATCTATCTCCTACAACTGGCTGTTCAAACACTGACTCACTGACGGAGCTCAGTCGAGTGCGCAAGGTCGCTGTGTATTGCTCGCGCCGGTTGTATGCAGATTTTTTTAAAACCAAATATCATGTACAGATATGTCGTAGAAGTGTTGTGCTATATAATGTATGACGTCACCGTTTTGAGAATGAATCGGCGTCATGCGGGCGCGAAACGTAAAGTACGCTATCACATTTTAAGGTTCTTTGTTATCTTGACATTTGTCACCGAATTTTAAGCCAGCATTTAGTTTGTTAAGCCGGGATCGACGACTAGTTTGACAGACCCAGTGCCTCTGATCGGTACGGTGGCGAGTGAACGGCGACGGACATCTTTTTCGTCACTTGAACTGTTTTTAACTCGACGCCAAGTTCGTGGCTATTCTGTTAAAAAAGTAATACTGGAAATTAATTTGTAACAGTTATGACTTTCGGGTACAACGTCATAGATGGAATAGACAAAAAATATGCCTTGAACAAGACGTATTTTTGTACATTTAGTTGAATCATATTTATTTTAATCCGTATACGAGGAACTCAATCTTTCCGTAATTGTGTGACGCACTACGTCCGTGCACATAATGATAATGCTGGATGTTGTCGAGAGTGCGTTTTGGAGTGTCGACAAGGTTTTATAAAGTGACAATTCGCAATAGTATTCTTACGGCGGCTGTTGACCTCACACCTAAAATCTCTTTTGCAATGCTTGTTAGCATAGAATCGTAAATAACATCTAATATATACCTGCTTATGATCGACTGTTTGATTTATTTATTTCCTTAATTTTATTGGGTGAATCTACTTGGCAAAAGTGAAAGATTATCCCGGGTCTTAGCGTAAAGTAGAGCCGTGTATTTGTTGGCTTCGGTAAGAATGAGACATATTGTGTATACTCTGGCACCTACTGGCACTCTTTTGATGAGATTGACGGAAACTTATTAAATATCTATCTGAGTGATATTTTTTAAATGCCAATGCACGCAACATGAATGATCGAAGTAATCACTCACCGTTAATTGACTCGTGTATTCGATTGTCTTCTTTAACTACAGCCAGAATCACTGAACTGCATCATTCAATCAGAACACAATAATAAAATGTTTTTTTTTTACACGGGCACGAGAAATAGACCCCACTACAACTGATGGTATGTGGAGTGGGATCCAATATTATGTCGTCTGACGATATATGATTACCCCTCGAGTCGAATGAATATATTTTTGTAAATATTTGTTTGAACTATCCATAAATATAAATTTTACTCGTATACACATGTATATTCAATCTATGATAGTACCTATGCCGTAAATGCTTGCGTCAATATTATTTTGTTAGGCATTGAAGTCTTCAATAATACCCACTGCTGGGCACAGGCCTCCTTTACTATTGAAAGAGTTTCGATCTAGGTAATGTAATAATACCGGCCTTATATTATATACTGTCCCACTGTTGGGCACGGGCCTCCTCTACTACTGAGCGGGATTAGGTCTTAGTACACCACGCTGGCCTAGTGCGGGTTGGTTGACTTCACATATCCTTGAACTTTGGAGAATTCTTAGGTATGTAGGTTTCCTCACGATGTTTCGAAGCGGACGATAATTTATAAACAAAGCACAGGTAACTTTGAAAAGTTACATTTTTGTACCTTAAGATTTGAACCTGCGGACATTGCCTCGCCTGACCATTCCATTCCTAATTATAAGTATTTTGCACTAATAATTCCTGCCAATTGTTACAATGTTGCAATTAAATAAGAATAATGATAAATCGACTAATAGTAATGTTGAATGGTGTTATTGAAGTAGGTTCTAATATAAAGTATCTGTTAGATTTGGGATTCTATAAATGAAAGTGAGATTTTCTGTCAAGTAGAAGTTATTTTCAATATGTAGAATATTTTATATATCATACCGAGCATACAGATAATATTTTTATAAATCAGTACAAGTGCCAATACTTTGGATATGTATTTTATATTGGCTCCTATATTTGGGTCAGACGGAGAAAACGGAGCAGGAGAAGATGGGTGACCTGCAGGCCATGTCCGTGCTGAGCAACTACCAGGACAATCTGTCTCAAGAGATGAACACCGATCGGTGAGTCGAGAGCTGCACGCATCACGCATCAATTCACAAGTTGACTAAGGCGCCTGAGTCATCACTAAATGTGTGACTAACGTTCGCTTGGCTATGTGTTGTTTGATGTTTTTATGTATGCTAGAGCCTTAAAATTTTATGGTTTGTGTTCGAGTATTAGTTAGTGTATACAGCACATGTTTGTAGCGTTGGGCGATAAATAGCTTTGTTAAGAATACGTAGTTGATGTAAGGCATTATTGACCATAGCGGGAGCAATGGCGAGACGTGTGCGAGACAGAATACCATTTCATTTGCATAAAGCCTTCCGCCGCTCGCGCCTCTCGTCGTCGAGTACGGCTCTATATAATTCTATAAATAAATACCTATTCTTTCAACCCACGGCTCTTCACGTTGCTGCCGCTTTGATACAACATAAAGCATAAAAAAACATGATGGATGGTAGAGTTTATAGTTTACATTATTTCGCTCTGCGTGATTTTCACGTTAATGAAACTTCGTGGACATCTTTACATAGATACCTATTAAGAATCTTAAGTATAACTGATTAGAAAAGAGTTTGAGTAACTTAGTAAGGTAGTAGGAGTTTACATAGAAGTGATGAAAATATTAAGGTCGCAGAATTTGATAACCATTTTTTTGGCTCTAAACATAAACCGCAAATAAAATGATGCACATATCTATATCTGTTTGCACCATGCTACGATTATTTTATTTGTTTCTGCTTAAATATTTTTACATCCGAGCTTACATGCGCTACAATCACTCTCGTATAACCCACAGAATATTGAAAATGTAGAAAAAACGTAACATTGACCTCAGCAGCTTGCTTCAGTTCGTTAGCTGTTTTTCGTACTAATGCTATTATGAAAGGAATTTAGAGTATATGCGCTAATAACTTACGTATTGTGGACTCATTGAATTTGATGTTTTGCCTCTTAGTAAACAATGCTTAAAGGTCATTATAGCAATTTGGTAATAAAAGGACATATACCTTGTTAGGGAAGACAAATTAACATAAGTCAGTCCTGAGGGGAATATTTCGTTCGATATTGTTGTCTAATTTTGTTTAGTTTGCTGAGGGGAATATTTCGTTCGATATTGTTGTCTAATTTTGTTTGTTTAGTTTTTGAATAAATTTATTGATGCATATTTATTATTGGGGTGATATTTAAAACGTATTGGCCCTTTTTTGTACGTCTCGCCTATTTGACTAGTACCTTGTGGTTTGCAAGTAATAATTTCTTTTAGTTGGTAACACGTACATTTAAGACATATTTAAAGGTTTATGAGACTTCAGTCTAAGCTTCTAAAATGATAGGCACATTGTATCATACACTACTTTCTGTTTTTATATTTTGCCTATTTAGAATGTATAAGAAAACACGACACGAAAGTCCGTGTCGGTTTATTGTGATTGGTCGAGAGACAATCACGTGACTTCGCTTTGGTCTCTTGACAAATTAGAAATATAATAATTAAACGACACGCACCTTCGTGTCCTGTTTGTTATGCTAAATTTTAGGGGGACTGGACAGTTTTGCTACTGTTTATTTACTGTTGGTCGCTGTACTTACTGTTTAGCATCAGACGCGCGACGGATTCTGTTCACAAACTCTTGCGGGTAGCGGTGCCGACAACATATATTTCGTCTTATACACACAACCTTTTGAGCATAGACAATTTTTATACAGGTTTGAAGAAAAATGCGTTAATAGTACTGCCTAAGCGTTGTTATGGCTCGGTTTTATAAATTTCAGAGATCTATAACTGACGCTTTTTATATCTGAGTATTCGATACATGAAATGTTTAATTTGACGATTTCTCATATTTATTTTTCCTTATCCTAGGCAGCCATATATTTATAAGTTTTTAAGGGTGTAAGATAAATAAAAATCGTTTTGTAAAAAATATAAAATAATAATATAAGAGCATCCGTGGTGCACAAGGCTGGCTAGAAGCTGCTTTTAAAAGGAGTTCTATTCGCGATCCGAGTTGATTATTGTATAATTTCCATCCGTGAATATTATGTTTGTAATAGTTGTGGGTTTCGGTCTTGTGGTAACAAGAGTCTATTAGTTTCTAACTTAGGACATTATTTGCACTTAGCTATATATAATGTTAAGACTACGGGTGAATGGTTTGTGTATTTATTTTTTTATACCTCAAATAAAAAAAATCTAGTGTTTATTACTATCATACATTTGAAAAGATAACATAAGACGCTTTTTAATTACTAATTTCATTAAATTTACTCATTCATCCGTAACAAGTAGAAGTTATTAGTTCTAACGATTGCAAGATTTAATGTTCCACTAAACTTATTTATTGCACTGTTTATTATGACTTAATAATTTTAATTACAGTTGTGTAAAATATTTGTTTTCCTTATTGCACGATATGAACCCTTTATTATTAAATGCAAAGTCTATGAGATCATGTCCCAAGCATTGTTACCGTGACAATAAATCGATTGTTCCGCTGCCAATATTGTCTCGAAACGGTAAAAGCGCTTTAGAATCACAGATCCTAGGAACCTGATGTTTTTCAGATAGCCTTTACCCCAAGGTGGTGTTACCTTACATTGGCAACGACATCCTGCCGTCCAGGATCGAGATCCACACGCTAGATTTCTCAAGCAGGAGTAATTACTTTATACAAATGCATATGTAAGTCACTACTTCTAGTGACATCTGTCGTCGGATGGGTGCAACACATTTCATCAAAAATAATAATTTATTGAATAATATTTGGATTTATAATAATTGTTGTATTGCAAAAGATGCCTCGACAGATGTTATTAGCTGTGTTCATATCGACCACACGGGCTTTATGTGATATTCTCACGTTTCACGGTCGATGCGAAGCGCTCGACATACTGGGAAAATTCAATCAAATTCAACCTCTATTAGGTAAATTACGAAAATTTCACAGAAATTCTGTCCCTGATTGTGCCCATATGCTCGATATGGGCTCGGCTACTACTGCCTTATTTCCCTGTATATATTTATAACATGTAAACGATAATTAATATGTAATACCTATTTATAAATTATGTTGCATGCCATGTGACGTCATAGTGGATACGCTTAGGGTTGACAAACATATTCAGGATGGAGACATGCGTTCTAAAGAACAGGTATTAGTTCGCTGGTCCCCAAATGAAGGATAATTGCAGGGACAACGGTAGCGAAGCGTCAACGCGTGCTGCCGAGGAGTGTGGTTGCGGGGAGCCGGCGCCCACTCTCCCGGGTGGGGTAAACGGCAAGGCCAAGACGGTCGCAAACCACTGCTCGTGAGTAATTACGGAAATTTGATGAGACATTTGTGACTCGAAATATTTTGCACCGAATCTATAATTATATTAAGGTAACACCAAACATTAGTGAACTATAATAGTAATATTTATACATATTGGTATCCAATTAATTATTCACGTAGAGCCATTATGACGTTAATAAGGGTCTTTACTGTCTGGTGCGCTATTACCAATGTCTATATATTATGTGTAGTGTTTGTACATTCTATACAGCGATTATGTGTACGTATTGATATAAAAGTGGAAATCTGTATTCGTGTCTGTTTCGTCATTGTATTTGAATGGAAGATATGGGTTGGGCTGCATGCATTTTTGTGGCAACATTAAACGCAATAACTAAGTACTCACATTTAACATATTAAATATTTTATTAATAAATAAACAATTCATTTACGGTACACTCAGTTACATTGTAAGTGTCTTAAGAATCAGTTTAAATGGATTCCTATATGTATGTCAATGCGAACGTAAGGCTACGATTGGAGAATTATATTAATCTATTGTATTGTGGTGACACATGTTGATACGCAGACGATTACGTTTATTATCGGGTTTCAATGAATAAATAAACACCCTACAATGTTGTGTGGTGGTAAAAGCGGCGACAGCCTAGTTTGGTGGTGAACGGACTGCCGAGACTAATGTCCGCAGGTTTTAATCCCAAGGGCACACACCTCTGGCTTTTCTTTCTATGTGTGTATTGTTTGTGAATTATCGCTTACATTTAACGGCGAAGGAAAACATCGTGAGGAAACCTGCATACCTGAGAAGTTCTTTTTATGAATTTTGAAGGTGTGTAAAGTCTACCGATTCGCACTAAGCCAGCGTGGTGGACTGAAGCCTAATCCCTCTCGGTAGTAGAGCAGGCCCGTGCTCAACAATCGGACAGTATATAATACAGGACTGATATTAATCTAGTGTGGTGGGTATCAAAATGAAGAATGCTCTACATCAAGATGCCTAAACACAAAATAAAAACACTAAAACACAATTTTCTAAGACAAAGCTGTGATTTATGATACGCGACTTACACGCGTGTAGACATAAGAGCGAAGTTAGGGCGAAAACCGTGCCCTCATTCACTTTGCCGAAGCGTCGGGGCTAGTCACTAGTGACACCTCAGCTAATTTTGTGATCCGGCGAGCACTCGAGGGCATAATATTATGTCGCTGTTATAATATAAGAATATCACACAATTAAAATGTTAGCAACAATGATGAACGAGTTTATTACGCGAGCACAGTCGTTAGTAATAGTCATTACTTAGTAGTAATAAGTGTTACGATGTTATGTAAAACCAACAGTAAAGATTTTTTTTTTGTTTGGTATATACTTTTATTGCACTTTTACACATGCAGACCTATACCAAATACAAAATGCAATTGGTATTCACGATAATACGTAATATAGAAGTTTATATTAAAAGTTGCATTTCTATTATTCATTCATAATAATATGCATGTTACAAATGCAATTTCTGTGGATACTTGAACGTTAACGAAACGAAACGTTAATTATTTCAACGTTATACAAATCTCATCTGAATTATACAATATTCAATACCCATAGTATTTGTTTTGATAAATTACGCATCTATCTGAACACAAGACTAGTGAACAAGACTTTTCAAAACAAGATTCATTATAGCACTACAAAGTGGATACATCTCTAAAATATGCAATTTCCGGTGTTATCATGTAATAAAAAAATCCACAAATATTTGAAATCAGTGAGTCAATAAATTTTCAAGTATTGGTCATAGTTAAGTAGACAGCTTGATGCAATCAATATGAGCGCGATTCTTGGTCACAGAAGTTATGAAGTATCAAATAATAATGTTTTTGTTTAGGATCGTAATGGGCGGCATACATAACAACCCGTCACTCACGTTCAACGACGGAGTTCGGTCTATAGACTTTGTGCTGGTGTGGGAGTCGCTTAAAGAGGACGCGACTAGTCCCGAGGCGTACGAGCAGAGGCGCATTTTTGAGCACAACCTCGAGCAGGATGGCTTGCAGCTCGAAAGGGAGGCTCCTGAGGGACTCCACGGGCTGCACTTTGTTAAGGTATACCAACTCGTTATTAGTTTTTTATAGCATAAGACTGGCCTGATGGTATGTGACCTGCACCATCGTATGATGGTATGTTGCCAACTTAGCGAATTTAGCATTAAAGGTGGTGGTTCAGTGCGTAATAATAGTCATCGGAAAATACGACGATTAGTTGATTTCTACTGGGTTGACGGAAGCAGAGGCGGCTCTAGCTCATGCGGCGCCCGTGTGCAAGAAATTCCTTGGCGTCCCCTAGGAGACAATGTAATCTTTAATTAATTTGATAATATTAACTCAAAAGTTATTGTGTAAAGTAAAGCCTTACACGGGCGCAGGTTGTTTGAGAGCGCCAGTGTCGCGAGCGACGCATGTCTCTTTGAACGTGTCGCGAGCAGTGAGTGTGTGCAGTGCCCACTCTGCACAATAGGTAAAGTCACCTCTAGACGGAAGATATTACTTTTAGTGGTTTCTAGTGGTTTGATCAGTAAATTTTCCGGATTAGACAAAAGTGTTGGCAACACTGATGATGGGTGCTTGTTACTTTTGGGTGTTTGAGAATTTCACTCGTTATACAAATACAATCGGCGACAAAATTTGTGATAGCCTATTGGAAATATATTTTGTATCGGTTATTTTAAAAGTAGTGGAACGCTTATATTTGGAAATAAATAAAACCATATTGTCGATCAGATACACGCGCCAGTGCAAGTGTTACGAGACTACAGCGAGATACTGAAACTCAGGATGCCGATGAAGGTGAGTGGCGTGACCATACTCACTCCTTACACTAATCGTGATACCTCCCTCGCAGACCCCTGTTATGGCTTTCTATTTAGTATTGTTAAATCCAGGGGCTTTTTTGCTTAATGGTAGTATGTCTTTAATAAATTGTCTTATTTTGTTTATATGTTATATCTTGGTTACTGAAGTTTAACAGTCTGTTCAAGTCGCCTACTTATGAAAGCTTGGACAATTAAATCAGAATGTATTTGCACTTGTGTTAAATGAATGTTTACAGTTAATACATATACATACGCACGACAGACATGAAAGTGCGGCGCTATATAAATTGAGTTTTGTCATTGTTTTGCCCAATCACGGGGCCATACTATAATCTTATGTGTAACAGGAAGCACAATAATATTTGTGTGTACGTCCGTAGGAATGCAGTAAGATACGAAAAAGTGGCCGGACGAATGCCATACTGAATGCTGCGTTGTATATGTCTAAGGTATGCATACGAACGTTACAAGCTGCGCGTGCGCATGTTTCGCCTTTCTAACGTAGATGGTGCTTTTAGAATTCCTTTGTGTAAAGTTTTCAATGTTTCATATTGTTGTCTTATATGTTGGTGATTTGTTGTGTACTTACCCTAAGAAATATACGTACTGCTCTTTCGTCGGTTGTTTTTCGGAAATGTAGACATATAAACAATTTCAATCTCAAATAACAGAAACATTCGTAACGAAAGTTCTATATTATTAGTAGATACAACAAAGTTGTTACAGACAATTGCTTAATAATTAATATTTGACACCGCACTACTAACTGAGTGATTCGTCTCGACTAGAAGTGACATTGGCTTTTGGGCTTAGCGCATTAACATGTCATGTTGTTTTACTAAGGCATCTAGTACTAATATAATAAAAAAATGAGTATTATTCTCTGGTATTAACAGTAACAGATAAAATATTCCATTGAATTTTAATAAATAATAAATGCCATTGCATACTCGATAAACAAAATTAATACTGCGTAACTTATTTTTTTTGTGTGTTAAAATATATGTTCATAAACACCGTAAATTTGAGTGATTTAAACGAGATAGTTATTAGCATAATATAAGTTGAAGAGCAATTATTAATCTTTACTAAATACGAAGAAACTTGCCATCGCACTGCTTTAATTGAATTTTGTTGGCACGTTTCTTATAAGTCCAAAAATAATGTTTATTTTCGGAAATTTGCAATCACTTTATTAAACTACTATTGGGGAGGCCCACATGACAATTGACAACACTCATCACGACGAGGTTTCGATACGATTTTTCTAATTGATCTACTGTGTTTTTTACACTGTGGCATATGCTTATCGAACTTCTGTTACCTATAAAAGACGCCTCGACTCCTGCCTCGGTCATTTTACAGTTGGCACCGCGCAGTGCACTAGAGTGGTAATTTTGACGCTGCGGTGTCTGTGTCATCGCCCGTGTGATAAGTTGTTTTCTGACGCTATATTTATTGTTATGGATTATCCAAAAACTCCGTTTGACTCCATCTTCCAAGTATGTGATGACAGAAAAAAAAGTTTGATAAATCTACCTAAAGTGATAGCCGCAAAGAAAGTGAAATTTCTCAAAGCTATTGGTGCTACCGACCAACTTGACAACATAGACGCCGCGAATATGGATGATGAAAATCTACCTTTAGACGACATTTTCTGGAGACCTATATGTCCACTTAGAAAGATGTCATCAGTACCTTTCCATGATTCCATCGTAGTAAATGATTTTAAGGCTATGAAACGGTCGAAGTTTGACTTAAGAACGTATATATCATGCGTCAAGACATTGTATAGCCGAAACGTTGGTGGTGACAAACTTTTGTATTTGTTATGTCATGCAAGAGATTTTTCATCGCCACAAAACAATTTGTTTACATTCTCTGATAATGGAACTTTTGAAGAGCAAACATTCGAATGTTTGGAGGATTTCGAACCCTCTATATCCATAGAGTGTTCAGTGATCGAGAGGCCTCCGCGACGCGACGTCCTCTTAGCACTCGCCCCTGAGGATGACCTACTTAATAGGTCGAAACTGGTCGGCGATTCCGACTACTTTGTGTATACGTGAGTAAAACCGTGTTGTTTTTGACTAATTTGACTAACATAGAGTGTTCGTTTACTGCACAGCTGATGACGTTGATGGAAGACTTACTGTTGAAGTACGACGAGATGAAATACCAACAGCTCAACTTAAATGTTACTTATTTGTTACTTTTTATGGTAAGGAAGATATTCAAATGCCAATCAAACTACGTCAACGCGCTCAAGAAGCCTAAAACTCATCAGGAGTATGTGAAATTATGTCCTCGACCGCTCTGCACGCGACTGCCCGACGACCCGCCGCTTCTCAACAACGAAGTGGCTCCGAAAGAAGACAAATTATTCACGCTCATCTTGTACGCGTATTCGAGGAGCACAGGATTGACGAAGCGAGTGCTGGTGGCCACTTGCATCGAAGAAATGATGTACACCGGCCTCGGTTTGCCGATGTTGTTCGACAAAGTCATGCAATTGTACAAAGTGCCTGCGGCTCGGCTGTGGGACGCGCTCACTGTTTACATAGATTCATGTGAAGCTATGTTTACATTGGCTGATTTCTATGAGATGCAGCGTAAAGGCAAGGATTGTACGCCACCTAAAACGTTCACTCTATTTCCGTACTGCAGGGTTCTCAATGGGAAATATCACGGTGAGCTGTCCAGCGCTTTTTATAAAAACTATATATCGTGTTACGCTATGGCGTACTTGGTTGATAAGAAGATAGGAATGGACAAATCGCACATGAGAAAAGCACACTGGGTAGGTAAACGTTCAGTTGTTTGGCAAAATAAAGGAGTAATGACTGCAACTGCGGCTCACAATAAACTAATGAATGTATGAATTGAGTTACCCTGCGCACAATGTTGTTCTTATTTTATAATACAACAATTTATTATAGAGACTTCATTTTTATTAAATTCAATAAACAATACTGATATTTTGTATGTACTAGCACCATAAAAAACATATTATTTAGTTTATAAAAATGTTGTACCCCAACGTTTTACTCAGCGTTACTTCCTTGTTTTATAATTTATGGCCAACCAAAGATAAAATGAAATATGTACCGGCCGATAAGGGTGCCTTATACTACCCGTCATTATTTCTATAGAGTTTAATGCAGTCAATGTATTTTTAAGTCTAGTAATATTTTAATTTAGCGAGTTAATAAACAGAGTCAATCGTAGCACAGAAAGTGATGGCAAATTAAAAAAGATATACCTTATAACCGCGGGTAAACATGAAGTGACTAATGTTTTACTTTAACATCGTTAAAATAATAAATATTTTCAAATAAAAATATAACTGTAAGATAAACTCATCTTTTAATCTTCACGGTTATAAACCGTAGATATTTTTGAATTTGCCGCTATATTTCTGTGACACGACACGTTGGCCAGACTACTATAAGCTATATTAATGTTTAGAATTGAAATAATCACTAATATCGGTAAGCACAATGTTATTAAGAAATAAAGTGTTTCTATTAATTAAACGCTGAGTTTTCTTCGTTACTAGCTGACCTGAGCCCTTATTCTGTATGATAGTGTAAACGCGTAACGCGGCCGTGTCATGTTATCTTCGAGAAATGTGTGTGGAATGGTATTCTGTAAGCCAAATTTCTATAGTCCTAAACATGATGCGTTGTGTTACGTGCTTGTTACACATTGTCAAAATAACGTGCGGGATAGAGAATAAGGCCCCTGTTAAAATAACGTGCGGGATAGAGAATAAGGCCCCTGACGTAGACGTTGTCCCGTCTTAACTATGAATTTGCAGCGCGCATTCTGTCAATCGCTGACAGTTATTTCAAACAATTGACAATTATATAAAATTAATATTTTCGTTAAGTTTTCTTAAATTCTCTAATTATTCGCGCAATTTTTTAATTTTGTTCTTTCATAAGAAGCTTCTCCTGACAATAACAAACACAACAAAAAAATAGTGAAATCGGTCCAGCCGTTCAAGCATGATGGGGTGACCAAGGGAAATAGGGATTCAGTTTTATATATGTATATAGATATGTAGATTAGTGGGCCGTCAGACGTCATGCCACAGACCGCATTAATGTAAACCAACTTTCATATTTGAAGTCCCCATAATACATACATAACATCACGCATTTTATCCCCGAAGGGGTATGCAGAGGCGCAACTAGGGCACCCACTTTTCGCCAAGTATGTTCCGTCCCATGATGTGATAGGGGGCGAGCCTATCGCCATATCGGGCACAAATTCCAGACTCCGGGCTGATACTGAGCAGAAAAACCCAAATATCACTTTGCCCGACCCGGGATTCGAACCCAGGACCTCAGAGCGCAATTGTACCGGACGTGCAATACAACTACGCCACCGAGGCAGTCCCCATAATACCAAGACCTATTTCCAAAATAACCCTGAGATTAGAGCTGGAACTAACTAAACTCTTATAAGAAATTTCATTGAAATCGGTTCGGTGATTTCGTAGATTAGCGTGTTCGAAAAATTCATTTCATACAGAAATATCACCCATATACTATTATTTTCAAAATTATTCTTTGATACAAAGCTTGTTCAGATAATTTGGAACACTACAAAAAAGGAATCAGTCAAGCCGTTCAAGCCGTTCGCAAGTGATTTCTTTACATACATGAGGCAACTGATATTTGTTATATATAGATATTTGAAGAGAGTTAAAACATAATTATATTTCACTACTGTGGAGATTACATATACTGTGTACAACTCTAACATTGCTACAAAGGCACTCTCAGTAAGACTGATATAATAGCAACTTCTTTCCACGAAACACTTAATGCTTGAGAATATAAATACAACAGTCTTATTACTTTGTAAGGTTTCAATAACAAACATCTTCGCGCTCAGCTATGCATATAATACCTACGTACTGTTATGTAAACTAATATTGTAAAAAGAAAAATAATTGTAAAGTATAAACATAGAATTACCGATTTTAAAAATGTATTCACTGATATGATGCTATATTACAATTTAGACAATGAGGGGTTACGCGGTTACGGTCGTGAGAAAATTGTTTAACCTTATCATCAAAATGAGTCCTTATACACTAGTGAACGTCCAGTGGCCGAAATTCAACCGGCGAATTTAATATTTGTAACCAATGTTATACATACATTTTATTTTTCTACAATGATATGTCTATGCTATATATAAAACTGAAGAATATGTTTGTTTGTTTGAACGCGCTAATCACGGGAATTATTAAACTGATTTTGGAAAAAAATCGCAATAGAAAGGTACGTTACCCCTGAGTGCTATAAGCTACTTTAAACCTGAAAAAACTTTTTCACACAGGCGAAGCCGTAGGTAAAAGCTAGTTTTCTATATAGGCCCTGTGCCACTGTTTGATAAAAAGCCAAGGTGGCGATATAATAAGTCTTTGTACGTAGTTCAAACAAAGCTATTGTTATATTTTCTATGTTTATCGTTAGAACAATGTTATATTGTATGTCGAATGAAGTGATTGTACGTAAGTTTTCGTAGAATTCGTTTTACTTATCTGCTGTTCGTTTTTTAATTTATTTTTGTTATAGTGTTTCTTTGTAATACCATTTACAAGTGCCATCTCGCTTATGTACTTGTGTCAAGGCTCAGCACAGATAAAACATAATATTTGACAAACATACAAAATGCATTGAATACATGTGTGTAGATATTAAATATCAGACTGTATTTTCTCTATATTATTAGGAAGTCTCCATTATATACTTCTCGTAGCGTTATCTTGGCTATATTCGGATCGATTGTCAAAGGAGAATGCCCATTATTGTATGAAAGTTGGGCTACGCTTGCGTCTGTACAAAACCTTCACTAAACTATAGGGAATATATCCTAAATCTTATACAAATTGAAAACAATTGGATATTCGATGGGAGTTCGGAGTAAACAGAATTTTAATAACTCGGTTATTTTGAGGTTAAGTATGGAGTGCAATAATGTAAGGTAGAAATTACCTACGTGCCTAATAAAGTTCAATATTGCAGTAGCTACTTGATAATGCTATAAACAATTATTGGACATTCTTTTCACTTAGCTTTAATCGCCCTTATAAGAAACTGATAGGTATTAACATATCTGATGAGACGAAGCTCCAATAAAACTTCTAAGATAGTATAGCGGAATATTAGTTTTTCCACTGAGCATATACTACTACCCGACCCTTCCCCCTTTGGAGGATTCCGATCCCAGGCAAGTCATGTTAGAAACACCGAGATAAAATCTTGCTTGGTCTGGAAATCGAACAGGAACCCAGGAACTAACTTCACAGCCTGATTAGGCTAATAGTTACTTATCATAGGAAAAGAAAAATAAAACAAGAAATACGAAATCCGATGTATATTTTTATATAGATGTGTATTTTTGATAGATATGGCTTCCCAGAAAACAAACAAGAACTTGATGTGGCCGCAACACGCTTATAATACTGCCGAAGTGGGTGAATGACTTCTTGCAGTGCTGGTCGGATCATGTCATGTTGCTGTTGTCTGTGAACCTCTCTATTAACTGATCTCCAGCAGGCAGCACAAATTAATTCCAGCCTTTAAACCTAAAATATAATGTAGAAGTTGACTAAACATGTTCAGATTATTATTATTGTTAAACTGTTTTCTTTAGTTTTTGCAAGATTTTTTCCACATTGCGGGTAGGTTAATAATAATCTACATAACTTACAAACTGGATAGCTTGTCTAAGAAATATACTTATCGTTGCTGTGGCATCGCAATGGTGCAGTCAATACACCGCCGGGATATGCCGTCTCGATTAACTGTCCTGGGTCTAGGGTCTAGACGACATTGTGCTGCTAACTAAAAGCCTTCCGTCTCAAAGTTCGGAACACACACTACACACCTTGTTTCTAAACAGTGAATTTCTCGACTCAACATTAAAATACATAAGAGTAACACTAAAAAATATTTTCATGCCGACAAATCTAAAGTGTCAAAATGTCATTAATTTCAGTTGCCAGTGTAATAAAAATCAGTACCCATATATTCATTTAATTAAAAATAAAGTCCAGACATGTTTTAGCTGACTAGTATTTCTGTCAATGCAAGTACAAGTCGCCATTTGTTTGTTTTTAGAAGGATTAATATTTTATCTTTTTTACCAGCTATTTGGAGTTTGATCATAATTATTAAGTAAAATATATTTTTTTTATAACAATATTTTTGTTTAATGAATAATATATTTAATCCATATATTATAGATTCAAGTACAACCACATTTATTGTGCATATAAACTTTTTTATTCCATTTAAAAGGGGAATTTGTTATAAATTGGTATCAATTCGCCATATTGGCAGTAAATTATCCGGTGTTTGATTTGCAACAATTAAACAACTTTTTTTTTCATATCTTTAAAACCCCTATTTGCTCATGACTGAAATAAATACAAATGAAGTAATAATTAAAATTATGATTTTACATGGTTATTTGGTTAAGACGCATGACTGACGCAAAGATAGCCTGGTTTTGGGCATTGTCCTTTGACTAATCAGAGTAAAGTATTTTTGATATGGTTACAAATAAATTATTTTGATCGGCATTATCTTTTTGACTTTTACCTTTATTGCATCATTAAGGCTTACAGCCATTTTCAATAAACTATCCCAATCGCAATCTTCAATCTGATCTCGAGAATGAACCAATGGAAATAAGTAATTTGTAAGCCAAAAAAGCTTTGTTCTGATTGGTCCATTTTTGAGATCTAAAAAAGCGATTGCAATCATTTCCTGAAAATGACGGTATGTCAACTCAGTACGTAGAGCTGTGTGCCTTAACTGTGCCTCTTGCAGTTCTCAGCGTTAAAGGACGTGCACGAGAAGACGAACAGCCTGATAGACCGCATCGACGCGTGCTGGGAGCGTCTCATGGCGAGGATCCGAGTCGACCCCGAAATGTTCCCCGAGAGGAAGCACCGACTCACCGCTATATATTCAAAAGACAAGGAGTATTTGTAAGTAATATATAACTAATATAGATTAATGTAATGATTATTAGTTTACGGTAAGAGCGCATTGAAATCCGCCGCGCTGCTGAGTAAGATCATAATAATTGTCACACTTTGTAGCTAAGCGCCGAGCAGTTGGAGTTGGACCACAGCGCGGCTGCAGCGGGGCAGTCGCGCGTGCATTTTTATAAGAAATAGGATATTGTATTTTGCTCGCGGCTCCGCCCGCGTGCCTAAAAATTTGCCCCGGATAAAAAGTACCCTCTGTACTCAGGAGTAACGTAGCTTTCTGTTAGTGAAAAACAATTCACAGCTACTTTAGGGAAGTACCGAGATTAGCGTGTTCAAAAAAACAAACTCTTCAGCTTTATATATTAGTATAGATTCAATTAAAGCGGCGATAGCCCAGTTGGTTGTGGAACGGACTGCCCAAACTAATGTTCGCAGGTTCATATCCCAAGGGCACACACCTCTGACTTTTCTAAAGAAATTATATGTGTATTCTTTGTGAATTATCGCTTGCTTTAACGGTGAAGGAAAACATCGTGAGGAAACCTGCATACCTGTGAAGTTCTCTATATGAATTCCGAGGGTGTGTGAAGTCTACCAATCCGCACTAGGCCAGCGTGGTTGACCAAGGCCTAATCTCTCTCAATAGTAGAGGAGGCCCATGCCGAACAGTGGGACAGTAAATGATATAGGGCTGATATTATTATATATAGATGGAATAATTAACCTTGCCGTGCGATCGCAGCGTTATGACCGCGCCGAAGTCGCGCGGCTAATCTGGAGGTTTCTTAAATCATGATTGGTTTATTTTGCAGATTCGATACAAACTCCGAGTGTTTCTGGACGCCGTCGATCCGTTCGCGCATCGTGCAGTTCATACTGGACCGGAAGAAGTTCTCGCACCAGCCCCACGACGACTTCGCGTTCGGCATCACGCGCCTCATCTCCAACTGCACTTACAGCGCCGCGTACCCGCTGCATGACGTGAGTTTGTTTACGGTTTCAACACGTAGCGTAATACTTTTTGGGAATGTTGAATGTTTGTTAATATTATATTGCAACCAGTGCCTGACTGCCTCGGTGGCGTAGTTGTATTGCATGCGCGGTACGGCAGCGCTCTGAGGTCCTGGGTTCGAATCCCGGGTCGGGCAAAGTGATATTTGGGTTTTCTACTCAGTATCAGCCCGGAGTCTGGGATTTGCCCGATATGGCGATAGGCTCGTCCCCTATCACATCCTGGGATCCGTCCCAGGATGCGTGTTCCGACACACGCGGCGAAATGGGGGTGCCCTGGTTGCACCTCTGCATACCCCTTCGGGGATAAATGCGTGATGGTGTATGTAACCAGTGCCGGTCTTGGTTAGTTCGAGGCCCCGGAAAGAAAAGAATGTACTCCAGTTTCAACAATTTAGCGGATACGATGCTTATTGGTCAACAGGGTGGTGATTTCAAAACAAGGTCCCAGCTAAGTGACCCCGAGGCCCTGGATTATGGCTTAGTTCCCACCAACCCGCATAATCGATAAACGATACACACGTGACCTCGAAAAGCGAGGTAGCTTTGAACCTGCGGCCTTGTTCGGCAGCCCGTTTCATTCTCAACTAGGCTATCGCGTCCTAAGACTATTTTGTTACGTACACTTTTTTGATAGTGCATGTGTTTTGTTAAAAGGGCGATTTGAAGACACCGGGTTCGATGCGACATCTGCTGTACACGGAGTGGGCCGCCGTGTCAAAATGCCTCAAGTACCAACCACTTGACTACGTGAAAGACTATTTCGGAGTTAAGATTGGTAGGTGTCGATTATTATAGTTTGGAATTTGTTAATACATTGGCAAACAACGTGAGCACACTATCGGGTGGTGGGGGACTTTATTATACTCTAGTGTAGCTACACTAACATTGAAAAAAAAAACCTCTACCACGCAATAGTGTGTTCAACTTACTTACCGTTTATTATATCAAAAAAATATATTTAAATAGTACTATGTATTGGGACGAGGTAATGAATTTTTAAGCTTTACGGCACGGTTTCAGGGTTGTATTTCGCATGGCTTGGGTTTTACACTCACATGCTAATACCGGCCTCGCTGGTGGGGCTCATCTGCGTTATCTACTCGGCGGCCACCGTCTATTCCAACAAACCGAGGTGAGAATGATGCTTGTTTACCCCAAGAATTCCTTATGTCACACCTACTCCTAATATCGATAGATCTGGGCCTAGCTTGCCAAAATAGGTCTAATATGCTTCACTGTCTAATCTAAGATAGTATAACTTCCTGAAAAATGATAAAATACCTTGCCATATTGCCAACTATTCTTTTTTTGCTTGAAATGGTTAATTTAAAACGTAAAAGTTGCGCTCAAAAGAGATTCTTTGTTTTTCCTAGTCAAGTTATAAATAAGTTATGACTTATATTTGTATGTCGTGTGTAGCGAAGACATATGCAACTACACGTCGTCGATCAAGATGTGTCCGCAGTGCGACTACTTCTGCGATTACTGGGACCTGCGCGCCACCTGTCTGCAGTCGCGCATCACGTATCTCTTCGACAACTCCACCACCGTGTTCTTCGCCATATTCATGAGCTTCTGGGGTGAGTTCTTTGCTCAGCAAATATTTAGATGTTTGTTTCACATAAAAAAATACCAATTCATAGGAAACTCGTTAAGCCGTTTTCGACAAATGTAGCCCGAGTGCGTAATGTAGCCGTGTTTGTCTCCAGCGGCGTGTTTCCTGGAGCTGTGGAAGCGGTACTCCGCTGAGATGACGCACCGCTGGGACCTCACGGGGTTCGACGTGTACGAGGAGCACCCGCGCCCGCAGTACCTCGCGCGCCTCGCGCACGTCAAGCGGACGCAGGTACTACTCAATACTCGATCTTCTGCTCATTTTTATACAGTCCAAAATAAAACACTTGCCATGACATTCCAACTTTTACTAAATATCTGAGCATGTTTTTAATTGGAATTTCGTGAGATTGAAATATTCTGAATGATCGTCTGGGGCCTTATTCTCTATCTCGCACGTTATTTTAACAGTGCGTAACAAGCACGTAACACAACGCATCATGTTTAGGACTATAGAAATTTGGTTTACAGAATACCATTCCACGCACATTTCTCGAAGATACCATGACACGGCCGCGTTACGCGTTTACAATATCATACAGAATAAGGGCCCAGTACTTTGCTTGGTGTTTGACAACTATAAAAGTTATAAAATATAGGTGGCGCTTGCACTTACTTCTTAAGTACATTCATGGCTGGACCTCCTATATGAAATATTATGCGTGGTTTTTTTATAAGATTTATGTATATTTCCGACAGCTGAACGTGGTGACTGGCGAGCGCGAGCCGATGGTGCCGTTCTGGCGCATGCGCCTGCCGGCGGCGCTGATGTCGTTCAGCGTGGTGGCGCTGCTGGTGTTGCTGGCGCTGGCCACGGTGCTGGGCGTGGTGCTGTACCGCATGTCGCTGCTCGGCGCCGCCATCCTGCGGCAGAACAACGCGATCATCACCTACAACCCCATCATGTTCACCACCGCCACAGCCGCGTGCATCAATCTCTGTTTCATATGCATGTTTAATTATGTGAGTATATCTCATAATACTTCTTACTTATATTATAAATTGGAAAGTTTGTATAAATGTTTAGATGTTTGTTGGAAGTAAATGCAGCAAGCTCTGAGAGATATTCAAGATTAAAACACAGGCTACTCGTTGTGCCAAGAGAAGATATCGTGGCACTTTTATACCGGCTTAGTTTTTTTTACACGGATGAAGGTGCGTGCAACATCTAGTTCAATTATAAAAACGCTACTGTGTATGGCAATTAAACATCATCATATTGGAATTTCCGCTTTGGCGGTCGATTTCAAATCTCAATGTAGATTATCGAAGTACGCAGTACAAGATATAATGAATAGATGTCTGCGCACTTCACACTGCTATAAGTGAATCGTGTAATACTTGTGTTCCGCAGATATACCAGTACTTAGCGGAGTGGCTGACGGAGAAGGAGTTGTTGCGCACGCAGACCGAGTTCGACGACTCGCTCACGCTCAAGATATACCTGCTGCAGTTCGTCAACTACTACGCGTCCATATTCTACATCGCGTTCTTTAAGGGCAAGTTGATCGGCCGGCCTGGCGGATACGTGCGCTTCTTCGGGCACAGGCAGGAGGAGGTACGTGCTACTCTATGTACTTATAAAAAAGACCCATTTTTTATTGACGTTATAGCCTGTTAATATTAGTCGCGAGTCTTTACTGGTATAAAAATTTGTTAAATAATAGCTATATATTGTTTTACCATCACTCGTATAATACAGTATTTAATAGTAAATAATACAAAAAGAAGCCATTTTGTGAAATCAGTCATAAAATTTGTATACAGGGTAGGCTCGTGCCAAAGCAGAATCCATCCTCTACAGGAGTATTTTATTTGCTGGATTGCGTGAGGGAAAGCTGGCAATGCCAATTAACAAGGTCCAGGCGGTGTGGCGAAACAATGTATATTAACACAAACACACACACACACACACACACACAGTTAGTACAATAACGTTCTACTTGTTGCATTCCGTAGCGGTTTGTTTTCTTCTCCGCAGACGCGTAGCTTCCATAACCGGTGTGAGCGGTGCAGTAAACACCTCTCTCTCTCTCACACTAGGTGAGCACCTTGCCTCAGGATTTCTTCAGGGCTCCCTTTTCTTTCTTAAATCGCCGATTCGAACTACTCTTTCTTCAAAATCGTGCTCGCTAACGTACTCCTATATCGTAGATAGAGCTCCGTCCACCACGCATGGGTAGGTTTCTTCTTTCCTTGTCGCGCAGATATGTGCGTCCTGCTCAATTAGTTGTGATCGAATTTGCGGCCGCAGCGGCCACTCTTAACGGAGATCAGCCAAGTACGTAGGAGATATTATAGTGCACAAGTATGTGCGCAATACACAGGCGCAATCTCTGTTCCTTCATTCTCATAGTCCAGCGCGACCGGACAGAGATCAGGCGCAGTACCAATGGTTTGACATGCTTTCTTAGGCACGGAGGTATTACACCGCCAACTTTCTGACTCCAAGATGTATTTTTAATGGAAAAACCCGCTCACGATAATTTTGGCTCGACCCGGGATTCGAACCGTATTGCACCGCGGTTGTCGTACTCGTACCGTTTAGTATCATAACTACGTCACCGAGGCAGTCGAGGCTGGATGCTAAAAAAAGGCTTGTAATATCAACGACCCGATTTCTATAAAGATGTGTCATTTATAGTGTGCTCCGGGCGGGTGCCTCCTGGAGCTGTCGATCCAGCTCGCCATCATCATGGTAGGCAAGCAGTTCATCAACACCATCGTTGAGATGATGATGCCCTACCTGCTCAAGTGGTGGTACATCATAAGGACTATCGGCAGGAAGAAACAGTAAGCATAACCCTATATCAATGATACTTGTCTGAAGCTTAAATGATGTTGGTGTCAATACTTCGTTCTAAAAAGGGGGAGGTGATGTACTCACGATATTTATAGATAGGAAACAAATATTTGAAGTGACCATAATTATTGTAATGGTTGTTTCAGCATAAAGAGTCCGTTGCAGTGGGTGAAAGATTTCAAATTGGTCGATTTTGGCAACATGGGACTGTTTCCTGAATATTTAGAAATGGGTGAGTATTAATATCTTATTTTTTCGTGTTTTCTTGTATTCTTGCATTTGAATTGTACATGTAATAGCAGTGTAAAATAATATTAAAGTTATTATCTTTTCCACAGCCATCATTTGTCCAAATATGTGCGATGTCTGTTGAAATATTCGCCATGTTTTCTTGGTGTTGTCCTGATCAAGTTCCCAAGCTGCCTTCCTTCCCTTACGCCTTTACTTCATCTTGCTAATATGTTATTGGGACAAAATAAAGCCGGCAGTGTTATTGTTGCACGATGTATGTTGCAGTGTTGCAGTACGGGTTCGTGACTATATTCGTGGCAGCGTTTCCACTTGCGCCGTTGTTCGCGCTGATCAACAACGTGCTGGAGATGCGGCTCGACGCGAAGAAGTTCCTAACGTGCTACCGGCGGCCCGTGCCGCAGCGCGTCACCGACATCGGCGTCTGGTACCGCATCCTCGACTCCATCGGCAAGCTCAGCATCATCACCAACGTTAGTAATCATCATACATATAAACGACCTAAATCGCTCTTTTCGATCGATCGTGAAAATAGACCAATCATAAAGATTTTTGCTTACAGAAGACTTTTTTTTGGTTTATTCTAAGGATTGGATCGAAGATTAAGATTGAAATCGATTATAGACATCGACCGTGAAACTGATAGTGCTTAATTTAAAACGTATTTGTCTGAGAACCTCGCTTGATCAGTACTAGTAGCCCCCTGATTGACTTATGACCTCCGGTCGAACAGTGCTCCCACAAAAAATAGATGTGAAGGGACAGATGTATCGTTTCATATGCTACATCAGCTGTCAGATGCATGCGTTCTCTTCATAATCAACCATCTAACAATATCCATATAGTATGATCTACCATCAACTGAATCCGTAGCCAAGGTGCCTGTCTATAATCGATAACGCTAACGTTATGTACAAGAATTATATATCCTATCGTTAGATTTATCGATAATATATTTATTTCCAATACATTTCCGTTTTACATTAGCGTTAACGATTGTAGATAAGCATGTTGGCTATGACCTCTGGTCTACATGGGTCCTGCACTGCAATAAGGTTTCACATTCTGCAGGGTTTCATAATCGCGTTCACGTCGGACTTCATACCGAGGCTCGTGTACCAGTTCTCGAAGGGTTCTCTGGACCAGTACGTGAACCACACGCTGGCGGACTTCAATATTACCGTGTTAGAACATCCGCCCATCAAGACATACTACAACGAGACTATGTGCAGGTAATGGGACTACACATCTCCACTAATATGCTTTACGTATATGACTTGAAAATCCGTCATGCATTTGACCCTTATTAACCATATTTCTTCATCTTTGAAGGCTTAGGCAGAAGCCCTTTTTTATCATTGGTATTTAGTTTACTCGCGAATACGCCATCACTTTTAAGGAGGTTTTCATATTTTGAGGCAACATTTATGTGTGTGTGCATTGAGAAGGATATCATTTGAAAAAATGTTTTATTCTGTAATAACACAGGCAGAGAAATGTTATGATGTTATGAGTAGATTTCATTTAAGGTAACTTATATATTTGTATATTTTATTGCAGTTTCCCTGGCTATTGGTACTACAAGGAGGGTGAAAACTACGAGCATAGTAACTGGTACTGGCACATCATTGGAGCCCGTTTGGCTTTTGTTGTCGTGTTTGAGGTAAATAACTAGCTCACGGTCGGATATATTATTTTATTTGAAGATATTTTAAAGTTAACTAAATTTTTAGTATTAAGTGGATTTTATTGGTAACCACATCATGCATAAGGTGTAAGACCTGCCACAGTGGCCCACTAAGTATGTTGAGTTCCGGGAAACGGGCCAAGGATCAATTATCACTTCCGTCAGGTGCAGTGGAGTCACTATAGCCGTATAAAAACTATTGTGTGTCACAGAACGTGGTGGCGTTGGTGATGATCATCGTGCGCTGGGCCATCCCCGACATGTCGGGCGAGCTGCGCGACCGCATCCGGCGCGAGGCCTACGTCATCAACTCGTTCATCCTCGACGAGACGCGCGCGCGCTCGCGCCTGTCGCGCACGCCGCGAGACGCGCGCTACTCCGCGCACGCGCCCGGGGACGCCGCGCCGCACTCGCCGCACTCCCCGCCCTCCCCGCCAGGTCGCCCCTCCACCTCCACGCCCGTCTAGTAACGCGGTTACGGTACGCCTGCATCCACGCGCATATTTATTTATCTTCACTAACGATGTTTTACGCTCATTGATGCTGTTTTTATCGAAACTTCATATGAGGGTATAGGTAAATTTTTTGTATGGGGAAGATGGTTAAAAATTATTTTCATTTATAATAGTTTTTATTAACGAAATTAGATTAGAGATATTGTTGAAGTATTATTTAAATCCAATTCTTTCGAATTGAAGACCTTGGACAATGGACTACGGCTGTTGCAAATTCCCTCCAGAATCAACTGGAATACTCCTTCATTAACATTCTCTTTAATATTATGTTGGACGTGTATTACGTCAGTACTCAGTTGTCATCGTAGGTAGTAACATGTACTTCACTTTTAATTCCACCTTATACGTCTTGATATAAGGTTCCATCTTGTGCCGGAATGTTAGCGTTTCTTTCTTTCTTCAAATTTAAACACACCCATACATACATACAAACACGTTCTCGCCTTTTATCTATGAAAAGGTTAGTACAAACGTCACCGCTTTATATTTTTTTCGGTAAGCTTATTTTTTGGCATAAGCCATAATTCCCATTATGGCATAAGTGGCAACCCTAATGCCATATCGGGCATAAATTACAATGCTGGAGACTATTAGGTGTTTTTTTTTTACATGGCACCAGGGTATCAGTGAGCGCAAAATATAAGAAGACTGTGTTTCGTGTGTTTGATACGTTGAGAGGAATGCGTTTGTTAAATACGTTTATATAACAATAATAACTTTGATCCCAATAGAGACTAACTAGATTCAACTGCGACATAATGTAGACATGAGTAAGTATTTAATATAAAGAAAAATACTCGTGCACTCAAAGAATTAAAATTGAAATTCTTGTTCTATGTTCTCGTGTTAAGATAGATTTATTCAGTACTTTAGACGTAAGAAAAATATATTTTTTTGTCCCAGAAAATCGGCAACAGTTTGAAGATAGGATTAGTAAGATCGCAGATTCGGGCCCAATCCAAAGGCACGTACTTTGCTACTTTTTCGAAGTTACGCGTCGTATATACTTCTTAATTTTCGCCCGTTTTAACGGCTAAGAACCACCTCGCAGAGAATGTACACAAGAGATAGTCTCTATAACGATTAGGACGGTGGGACGTTTTTAAAACTTGTATTAGGCAGGAATCGTGCCGGACTTACTTTTCATTAGAGTGGCAACCCACGACCAGCAGTGGGGCAATTTAAGATAGGATATTATTAAGGCTTTCCAGCCCTATTCTTTAAGTGCGCGAGTTATAGTAGAATTTAAAGTAGATGAGGTTGTGGTGCTTTAAATTTCGCTTGCTATGAAACATGCAGGTTCCTCAATAAAAAGATTATTTCCATAATTAAATAATTACCAGCATATCACAATTTGGAAAATATTGTTCGCACCTCAGCCGAAGATGACAAAATGTAAGTGGTTAGTATAAGTCGTTATTTTTTTTCTAATTTTGGGATTGGTATTCAGAAATATTTGCGAGTAAAGGAAAAATGACTTGTGTGTCTTAGCAGAATTGAAAAGAATGTTAAGGCCGCACAGGTCTTTTCACACGAAAAATGTTGTTAACTGTGACAGAGTAAAGCGACTTTAAAATAATGGTAGCGTAATAGCCATATTTTGTAATATTTTAATTATTGACTGGGTTCATATTTACATATTAATAGATAAATATCTGTATCATACACATCTGACGCAGTCTCCTAGTCGTTTGAAAGAGCTTCCAATATTTAACGTTCTATAAAAAGGCGTCCATGGTCGTAAACTATACATTTGCGACCGTGGTAGTAATATTTTGAAAAACGCGTTGAATCTATATTTTAATAATATTCGAAGTTCTAGCAACACGATATTTTCGTACTAAGGCTAGCTTTATACTAAAAGATTTATAGGTGTGTAGCAGACCCGCCGAGAGAACCGCAATGAGTGAGTTGGAATGATTTTGACCATAACAGCATGTTTGGACATGATCTTGTGGTTGTTGGTTGCGACACCCACACTAACCATCGAATTCAAAATACATTGAGTCATAATAATATAATATGTTTTCTTGCGTATTATATTTTTTGTTGTATTAAGTGAATTTTGGAATTATTGTTAATTTAATACCTTCGGTGTTTAGAATCTTTAGAAGTAAATCGATCCCACTAATCAAGTTTTATGAAATAAAGATATTTTATGTAGGACGTAATTAAATTTTTCAAGAAAATAATAATATAATTTCAGAAATTAAATAACTTTTTTTTTATATTAATTGTATGATTCTCAATGAATTATGAATTGCTTCTAAATCTACAAATGATTTGAAGGTTGCGTTCACAGACTGGCTTTAAAATGTGTAGTTAGACTAACATCAATATTTGCGTATTGTACGCAATATATCATACTTATTTACTGTTAAACACCACCTATACACCATTATCACATTACATAATTTCTCTACTAAATTACATAACACTACTTCTCTAAATGATTGTCTAATACTCATTACATTAATTATTCACAATTAGAAATATACACACGTATTATAGTATAGTAAAAGTAAGGTTTCTTTATTTATAATCCAACACATATTAAACAGGTCACATAGAAAATGTAAGGAATATAAAATGATAATTTTTTTAAATAACATTTTTCTTACACATATCTATTTAATTACTTGCTTATTAGCTTCATTTGTATGCAGGCAGCTTATTGAGGCTTGTAGATTTTGAAATAAAATATTGTAAAATGTTTTGTTTTGTGTCTGTTTCTACTATTATAATTGATGAAAGAAAATGTTGTATAAGTCAAATATACACTCAGTTACGAATCGCGAAAAATTCCCGTTCAAATCACATAATTTTTTTGTAACAAAGAGTTTATGTCAGTTCGCCGCTATTAATGAATTTGGAGCCTATTTATATTCAGATTCGGAATGTCATATTTAAAACATACACAGTTTTAAGTTTCAATTACTATTAGTATTACATATTTTATGTAATCTTTATTTTTTTTTAAATGAAAATAAAAATCAAATATAACGTTTGCTTATCACGCACCATCGATATTCTATTCATAATTATATTGTACTAAACAGAGGACGGCACGGAGCCCGACTGGAACCACATAGCGTCACTTTCGGGCTCGGACTTCGACCTGGCGGCGCACGGCGACCATCAAGACATCACCGACTTCTCCAAGCACGTGGTGGCAGAACTCCCCGACCCGCCAGGCAAGCCGGCGCCCGCGCATGTCTAGGCACATGACAAGCTCCATGTGCGATCTCAATGCTTGAGGCAACTTCGTCCAGACTGGCGTCCAGGTAACTGTGACAATATGTGCTGTATCTTGGTAGGAGTTTGTTCGAACTGGGTTGTATGTGAATCGTTTTGCTTACGAAGGAGTACATTTACATTATGGAAATGTGTCACAAAAAGTCTCATTGTTCAATATAAAAGTTTTTGGTAACGTTGGAGGGATAAGCCAGTGATGGCAAAATTAACTTACTCTTAAGTAAAATGTCCAGGTTTTGTTTTTTTTATTTGTATAAACTACGTAAGCTCTACAGCTTATATATAACTTCTACATGTTAGATTCAATACTTGGGTTCATATCTATACTTAGGTGAAACATATAAGGAAGCCAAGGAGGAACGCCTTGTTTGAATAAGATGGTTTATGTGTTCACCATGAACAAAGTAATTTATACGAAGTATGCATTTTTTTTTGTAAAAGTCAACAAATAGCTTTGTTATTTTATCTCGAATGTCGATATGATATCACGATATCGGTAAATCGATGTTGTTGTGATATAATATCGATACATTTATTTCGGTTCTGTTTCGATTATCGTTACGATCATAAGGCATAATGCTTATAAACAATGAATTGTACACAATCGATTTGATATAAATATGGAATTCAATGACTATCGATAATATTGATATATTTGCCTTTGAAGTGTTCGTAGCGTACTGGAGAATTAACTCATATTTTTTTTTAATCTATATATATTTAATGATAATTAAATAAAAATGTCTTGAAGTTCCGATTAATGTACTTAATAGGGAAACGAGTTTCCCAGACATATCGTGAAAATGTACACATTTCAAAGGGGTGATAAAGAAAAGTGTAGAGTAGTGATGAAGCAGATGGCTTGGAACTTATTAAGACCGTTGATTACATTTTTTTAGATTATTCTTGTATCTCTGGTGAATCTGTAAGATAAATTTGCGACGTACTTTCTCGAAAAGTACTCAATGATAAAGTTCATTAATTTAATAAAAAATTTACTGTTTAATTATCACCGGTTAGATAAACTCCTATGAATATATTTATATATTGTTATATACATATTTATATACAATTAAATATTCTTCGTTGTATTTTGTGTAAGCAACAAAGTTGATATTCATCACTGGTAATACATATAGTAATCGACGGCTAAATACGGTTAAACATTTGGTAAGAACAGTACGCTTTTGTTATTAACACTGCTTCGTTATTTGATTAAAAAAATATAATATTAGTAACATAATAGTTTATATATAAAAAGTGATTATCTTGTGAAGCGCAAGACTTTTTTGAATCTCATGCAGCTTATATAATATAGTATCTATATTTACAGCAGATTTTATACAACCATAGATATTTATTGCTATGAAAAAATTGTGATAAAAATTTACGTCAAGTCGCAAGCAGAGTCAATTTTCATAATAATAGTTGCTATTGCAGTTGCTACTATACTAATATCTTCTGTTCTCAAGTACTAGCTATTCCGAAAATTAAAAAGTTAACGGTATTTGCAAAGTTTGTTTCATGAGTATACTTGAGACGGTATGATTCCATCCATATAGAATTTTTATTTTATCATATTCGTGAATACAACTATCGACTGAGATTGACTCTATTGACGTGTATAGGCGTCCAAATATTGTCGTTATCCAAAGAGCGCTGTAGTGAGTGATGTTGAAATTATTTAAAACATATTTATAATGTAGCAAAGGATATATTTAAATTTCTATGTTCGTGAAAGTTAAGAGATTGCTTGTTTAGATGGGCTTGCTTTATGGTGGAGGGTAGGACACTCACCTCAAATACAGTAAATTATTTAATATAAACTTTTTTATAACGTTGTATTAAAACCGGCTTGACGAATATATACGTCATATGTACCATGATATATGTAAATAAATACTTTTCAAAATATTTTTATTAGTACATATCTTATATTTCGAACAGATTTGTTAACAAAGATTAAACTGTTTCGACGGATATATACGTTATGTAAGGAAACAAGCCTATTAAAATGTAACTTATTAAAATTGCCCATAAGCATTTAGATTTTTTATATGTTGGCGTATGAATGTGACGTAGTTTTCCTGACGACTCTCAAATTTCACTCGTGTGACGTCATAACGCAAGAGCCGTGGGGTTATATTTCTCAGGTTTCGATCTAGGACAGACACCCGTGGCCCTTTTAGAGGCCAATAATAGCAATGCATAACAATTTACCATGAACTGTTTGGCTCTTAGGGACGGGATACTTCCCTAAGAGCCAAGAAAATTTCGTTTTCTTTTCTTAAATAATATCAAGGAAGGTTAGACGAGTTCATAGAATCATTTTTACAATCACTTTAAAATATATGCAAGTCCAAATTATATATAAATAACGTGTGGCGCCAAGAATAAGGCCTCTGATAGCGCGTGACCTCGCTCCCGCCTGAATTCTGCAAGCCTGTGTAGTCAAAGCCTCGAAGTCACAAACGTTTTTTTTTATAAACATAACTGTTAGTTCTTATATTTGAATTTTATATATCGCAAACATTTTAAATTTATAAAAGTAAATATAAGTTAAATACATGCTTAAAGTTTTCGTTTGAATTCGAATAAATTTTGGTTTTTAATTTAACTTTTTTTTGTATATGTACTCTTAATATTTTTAAGACAGAGATTTGTGAAGTTACAAAAGTCTAAATGAGTAATGAACGCAGTAACACATTAGGGGACCGGCCTGTGTTCGATTTTGTACATTATTCTATATGTAATGATTGATAATACGATAAAGAAACCCTCCTGCGAAAACTGCATTAAAATTGGTTAAAAAATGATCCAGTAATTCATATTTCAAATATTACTATGTGTCGAAGTGGGCGCGAAGTAGGGATATCGCTTCATCTCTATCTTTCGCACGCGTCGCAATGCCCGATGACGTCACACGTGGGTATTGCGCCTCTTTTCTGTTTCTTGTTACTTACCCCTTCTACCGAAATTAAAAGACTTATAACTTGTTGATTTTTTACCGGATTTAAATAATTCTTTCTGTGTTATAATTTATATAACGTAAATATTTGATAATAATAAAGAACAAAAATGAGTCCGGTCCCCTTTTATAGCGTACGAATACAACTTGACGATGACAACAGATTTTTTTATTGTGCATCAATGTTGTCACGGCAGTGAGAAAATATTTTATTAAAAACAATCACTTTTGTTTCACAGTATAATAATTAATGAAAATAATGTACAAATACTATACAAATAATAGTAAAGCTTACACTGTATGCATAAGTTGCGGAAATATGTGAATACCGCAGTCAATAATAAAATCTCATATTTATTTATTCTTGTATACACAACCCCTTTCCAAATTCCTATTGTATCGTTAATAACACTGCCTTTTCCACAAAGTTTCAATTCTTAGTTTCCTTTACGTGTGTAAGAAACAGGGAGGCTCTTTTATTTCAATCGGAAATAGTACAAGATTAGAAGAAACAAGGGGCATAGTCACATATTACATTTGGCGTGTATGTACTATGTCAGCAACAATTTTTTCTAAACAGTATCGTAACTTACATTTTATAGAATAATTGTATATGGGCTTGTTTCACAAATATCAAGATTTTTTTTTACTATTATATTGAACAGCTAAAGTAGACAGTATATATTGTACGACAATTTATTTGGTAGCATAGATTAGAGTGTTACTTTTGTATTCGGTCGACTTATACATTTATGTGACGAGCATTTACTCAGAAGTTGTGACACAGGCCTTTAAGATAAAATATCTTTTATAGACAATCATGATATCATGAGGTACCACATTTCAGGTAGACTGTAATATTGAAATTTTGCACGCGTAAAGGGAGCCTCACGTATCTGCAAATATTAAATTATAAATTAGGCTTTTCATAAAATGTGATTTAATATATTTTGGTGCTGTTAACTAATTGTTTTAGATAAGGCGCTTTTGCCAACGCTGTGGCTGTTTATTGTTAAGGATTAATATACAACTAGTCATGTAAGTGTTTTGTGAACAAATATGTGTATCACGTCTGTATCGAGATATTTTCTCTTGAATCCAATGCTTTGCCGATAGAATATACGCCATCAATTTAGGTGTTTGCTGTGAAAAGTCATAATTAATAAAAAATCTTATTGTCTTAATAAATTAATTACATAATAATATTATAGTATTTGTCATATAAAAGGAAAAAAAATGAATAATAAAATGTTATAATTGTGTCGACTGTCGATGGTCCCTCGTCAGTGGACATTCTATTAGAGCCAACTCCACTTACTATCAGGAGCACTGGGGTCAATGTGCCGTGCCTCAACAAAAACAAAGAATACTGATGACGTCAGCTTCCTCGAAGTTTGACCTAAATATTAGTAAATTAACAACTTTTTCCTTCGTTGCCCTGAAGCATTTGGTTAGTTACCGACAGTCCATTGCATATATTTTATCTTTGATGTCTTTGTTTTGTCAGTTCTTTATAATATGCAGTTGTTACTTCCACTGAATCATTGACTATTGCACTGCTTATTTTATTGTTAAAGACTATAGTAGTGGCATTTCAGAATGTGTATGTAGTGATAAAAATATGTTTGAATGTTTTAAATGGTACGGCAACATGAAATCTTAATTTTATATCAGTTAGTATAATAATAAAGTAACCGATAAGCACATTATTTTGTACATGAATTCTTTATATCACTGCATGCACAAACAACACGTTAGGAGCAAATGTAGTTATAAGTCATTTATAAATGTCTCGAAAAGACGCGTTAGTTCTCAAGTAGAGTCAGCCATAAGTGTTACCAGAAAGGGTGTATAACGCACAACCTACGTCACATAATTTTTGGATCTGATGTTCTATGTCATAAGGTAAAGAGTTTATTTTTATTTGTAATAAGAGTAATTTAATTTGTCTGTCTATAATCTGTACCTGTCCTTGGAACTTTGTGCGGACAGTTCTTAAACAGATACCTCGGGAAAATGCTAGAAGATTTAATACATTTATGAAATCAAAGTTTAACTACAATATAATATTTATTATACAATACAAATGAGATGTTTATTATTGTCACGTAGAAGGCAGTGTTCGTGAAAGCTTTGTACGTGATTGTACGCTTGTGTTACTGTTTATACGATTATATGGAGAGTTAACTGTGTTCCTGTTGTTTTATTTATGATCCTTTATTTACGTTTAGAAATATATAACCCCACAAGATCTGTACCCCTTGCATGATTTTGTTCTATAAAGTCATTGCTTCAACCAATATCATTTTATTTAAATTCCCTTTGTACACCTAATATATTATAGGCAAATGTAGTGCCAAGGGTACTCTCAGTAATTTTAGGGTGGCGCAGAGCTAGATGACTGCAGGCTTATAAAAAACTAGTCAACTGATTTGGACAAAAATGTATGGGACTGAGTTCTAAGGCAATAAGCATCTAAAAAAATCATGTCGAATTGTAAAACTCCTCCTTTTTTGAAGTCGTTTAGATAAAAAGGTTAACAGCAAAGATTAAACAAATGTATGTTATAATTATATAATTTATTAAGTATATAAGTACTAAATACATATGTACATAAAGAAACATATAAATAAATACACTATTAAGCTAACGAGCAGTCTGCTACTTCAGCTTCTCATTTCAAGGTAGGTTAGGTATATTTACCTTTTTTGTCATTGTTGTCACCGGGGGGGGGGGGGGGGGGTTTGTTGCTTTCACCGGTCTTATGGCCCAATGTCGATATTCAGGAGTATAGCATCATCCGAACGAACATTGGACCGAGTCTCTTACCCCAGGACCCTTATTCTGTATGATAGTGTAGCCGCGTAACGCGGCCGTATCATGTGACCTTCGAGAAATGTGCGTAAATGGTATTCTGTAAGACAAATTTCTATAGTCCTAAACATGATGCGTTGTGTTACGCACTTGTTACGCACTGTTAAAATAACGTGCGGGATAGAGAATAAGGCCCCTGTATATCTTACAGCTGCGCGAAACCGTCGCTGCAGGTATATTTACACGTGCAGTGTCTCTAGATAAGACATTTAACACGACATGAACACTCAAGTCGTTTGATAGTGATTGAGAGACAAACGCGTTAGTTACAGAGACGTTCGTGTCGCGTTTCTTATACCACATTTCAGGGGCCTTATTCTCTATCCCGCACGTTATTTTAACAATGTGTAACAAGCACGTAACACAACGCATCATGTTTAGGACTATAGAAATTTGGCTTACAGAATACCATTCCACGCACATTTCTCGAAGATAACATGACACGGCCGCGTTACGCGTTTACACTATCATACAGAATAAGGGCCCAGGGGTCCTAACTTGTGACTTGACTGCTAGATACAGGACATAGGTAACATGGGTATGAATTTGTCAATATCCTGATTTGTACTTATAATATTATGATTGTTCACTACTTGACAGCTACTTTACTGCCTCGGTGGCGTAGTTGTATTGCATGCGCGGTACGACATCTCTCTGAGGTCTTGGGTTCGATTCCCGGGAAAAGTTATATTGGGATTTTCTGCTCAATATCAGTCCGTCTAAAATTTGTGCCCGATTTATGGCCGATAGGAGCCATTATTAAGTTACATGATAGAAATTCATCTTATCAGGTTTTGATGTTAGAGATAAAATGTTCATTAGAAGGAAATAAATATTATATTTTACTGAATTTAAAATAGCTCGAAGATACAAGCAAAACTCGACGAATAACCTTTGTTGATAATTTTTAAATTGATAATTATATAACTATATCATGTACCTACTCTTAAACTTTGGTCTGTTTGACGAACGTGATGCCTATTTCTTTGGGGAAATTACGTTTACAAAGTTATATTCTGAGAATAAACAAATATTTATAGGTTGGTATTATGATTATGATTTTAACACTTTTCACAAATGAATATTTGTGGTTAATGGAAGAATTATATATGTTTATTCTTCCAGTTTATGAATGTTTTAATTACTAACGCATAATAGGTACTTTAATAGGCATGTTAACAATTGTTTGTTTAGAAAGATTAGTCTTTGTAAAAGAACAATTGTTTGTTTATTTACAAAGACTAATACGCTGGCTTAGTTTTTGTTTTTCGACAAATTGGCCGCGATATGTTAACTCGAGGCACTATTTTGCATCGGGTTACCTTTTGAAAAATATCACCCTTTGCCACTGTAATTTATTCGGACGTCATGAAAAAAGTGCTAGCAGACAATAATATATTTATTTTTATAATTATAATAATGGGAATCAAAATAAGGAGTGGCAAATATCGTACAATTAAGTTGATTGGACAATTTTGTAGACAAAAATAAAAACAAAAAGGGAAAAAATAAGATGTAGTCTGTTGTAAGCATTGTTGTGAATGTCTTTAATTTCTATTTAAAACATTACGTGATTTATTGTTGTTCATTAATTAATTTTTTTTTCAGTAAGGAACAATTATAATTTTAAGGGTCAATTGTTGGTCGCTAGAAATTTGCTTGCGCAGTACGAGTACCTGCTCAGAGTTCTCGGGTTTGAATTTTGGGTCGAGTTAAATGGCTTACGACTTTTACCCAATATAGCGATAGGCTTATTATACCCACCACATCATGGGGCTAACAGATATGCCGAAAAGTGAGTGCACTATCTCTCCGTCTACTCCGTCCAAATCAGGAAGAACTGTGGATACATCAAACCTTTAAAGAAATTATATGCTAAGTTCGTGCAGAGGTTACACAATTTTCTTCCTGTCGCCACGTATATCTTACTTGTGCAAACACTCCTTCTCCCTATCCTTGAATATGCCGATGTCAGCTATCTAGATCTTACCAAGGCCAACTTTTTAAGATTGAGCGTCTCCAAAATTTCTGCATTAGATTCATATTTGGTTTACGCATATGTCTTGTGTTCGAGTTTCGTGCAAAGCTCAAGTTGTTAAGACTTCGTTGGAATGCCTACGTCCTTTTTCTTTTGTATTGTTTTGTTTAGTCCCATCACTCTCAATAACTCATATCCCATGTCCATGAAATCGTCGGTGAACCTGAAATTTAAAATACCTGCGCACATCACCACATTCATGGATAAATCGTTCACTGTTGAAATCGTTCAATTGTGGAATGCGCTGCCACTTACGGTGAGACGGTAACACTGTGATCATGTTGATGACGAAAACACTGTCATCATATAAACAGTTAGTTAAAGAGTATTACGTTTCACACTGAACAGATCACATTTATGTGTATGTTATGTACCTATATATATGTTATGTAAGTTTTTTTTCTTTTGTATGGACGTATGTATTATGTAGGTGTATACATATATTATGTAGATATATTATATGTGTATTTAACAATTTTATTTTATTTTTTATTTAGTATTCTTTTTTATTAAATATAATTTAATTGACTGCACTATCCTCTCCTTCTCTTTCTCGTTTTTATATCCAATCCATGGTTTTCTGGAAGATATTCCCTAGAGCGATAAGACCGCCATTTGTACATGTGCCTTTTGTCTCGCTTTTCTATTTGTATTATTTATTCTGTTTGGTACAATAAAGAATATAAATGAATAAATAAAGTAGGTACATCTATTTATGTATTTTATAGCCACAGACAATGACATAATCATAATATAAAACCAAATATCAATTTAGCCTCACGTCTGCTCTTTATAACTCGGTCAAACTTGGTTCCTCATATTATATCTGCTTAATCATAATCGTCATTATCATCAGCCTAAAGATTTCCAGACGGACCTGTCGAAAGCAGCCTGCATCCAGCGTGTTTCTGCGAACTTTATTTGCTTAACGCTTGTGTAGAATTACAGTAAAACCCGGTTAAATCGATGTTGAAGGGACCGCCTAATTTGGACGCTAATCCAAAAGTCATCATAAACGATACCATTTTATTAAACATATAGTGAATAAAGAGATCTCCCCATTTACATTTAGTCGTTACAACCGGGTTTATTGTCTTCTAAGAATCGATTAATTGAAATGGTCTGTATTCTGTACCTGTTCAAACTTGAATATCCTTTAAACCTGAACATGTCTAATGTTTACACATTTATATTTGTACTAAGAAAATATACTTAAATCAGCGGTGCTTACAAACTACGAGATAACACCTTATCTATACTTCTATACTATTATATAAAGCTGAAGAGTTTGTTTGTTTGTTTGTTTGTTTGTTTGAACGCGCTAATCTCAGGAATTACTGGTCCAAACTGAAAAATCCTTTTTGCGTTGGATAGCCCTATGTTCGTGGCTATATATCATCACGCTATACCCAATAGGAGCGGAGCAGTAATGCCTAATCTCAGGAACTATCGGTCCGAACTGAAAAATTCTTTTTGCGTTGGATAGCCCTTTGTTTGTGGAGTGCTATAGGCTATATATCATCACGCTATACCCAATAGGAGCGGAGCAGTAATGGCTAATCTCAGGAACTACCGGTCCAAACTGAAAAAATCTTTTTGCATTGGATAGCCCTATGTTCGTGGAGTACTATAGGCTATATATCATCACACTATACCCAATAGGAGCGGAGCAGTAATGCCTAATCTCAGGAACTATCGGTCCGAACTGAAAAATTCTTTTTGCGTTGGATAGCCCTTTGTTTGTGGAGTGCTATAGGCTATATATCATCACGCTATACCCAATAGGAGCGGAGCAGTAATGGCTAATCTCAGGAACTACCGGTCCGAACTGAAAAATTCTTTTTGCGTTGGATAGCCCTTTGTTTGTGGAGTGCTATAGGCTATATATCATCACGCTATACCCAATAGGAGCGGAGCAGTAATGGCTAATCTCAGGAACTACCGGTCCAAACTGAAAAATTCTTTTTGCGTTGGATAGCCTTTTGTTCGTGGAGTGCTATAGGCTATATATCATCACGCTATACCCAATAGGAGCAGAGCAGTAATGGCTAATCTCAGGAACTACCGGTTCGAACTAAAAAATCATTTTGTATTGGATAGCCCTTTGTTCGTGAAGTGCTATAGGCTATATATCATCACGCTATGACCAATAGGAGCAGAGCAGTAACGGCTAATCTCAGAAACTAGGAGTTTGAACTGAATAATTCTTTTTGTGTTGGATAGCCCTTTGTTCCTGGAATGCTATAGGTTATATATATCAACACGCTATGCCCAATAGGAGCGGAGCAGTAATCGCTAATCTCAGGAACTACCGGTTCGAACTGAAAAAATAGTTTTGTGTTAGATAGCCCTTTGTTCCTGGAGTGCTATAGGTTATATATCGTCACGCTATGACCAATAGGAGCGGAGCAGTAATGAAACATGATGCAAAAACGGGGACAATTTATTAGTTTTGAGAGCTTCTGTTGCGTGCGCTGCGTAAACGGTTAAAGTTATGCAACAATAATGTATGACGGGATTGTTCCTCTTAAAAAGTTCTACAAAAATATATCATAAAACAAAAGTCCCCCGCTGCATCGGTCTGCCCGAACGTGTTAAACTCAAAAACTACCCAACGTATTAGGATAAAATTTGGTATGGAGACAGTTTGAGACCCTGGGAAGAACATAGGCTCCCGGGAAAATATATAGCGTGACATTTATAACGGAAAACTTTAGCCCGAAAAACTTTATAACGCGGGCGGAGCCGCGGGCAAAAGCTAGTGAGTAATAAGATGTGAGTTAAGAATTGCGTTAGGGCGATTTTCAAAACTTACAAGGATCAAAACTTACAATATATATCCTCTACCCCCGCATTTCTCCCTTATCATTATAACAATGCAATTACTGATATTCATCTGTTGTAACATTAGTACAGCGTTGTTGACTGCTATCGACGCTCGCGTGCGCGTTACCGTTATTCGGAATTGTGATAATGCTAAAATAACATTCAATATGGATTGTTTGTGATTTACGGTTAGTGGTAAATTTTAATTAGTTTACCACATGTTAAAATTGTGTTATGTTATAAACTGGGGAATAAGATACGATTAAAAATTCTTATATATAAACACAATAAAATAAACTGAAGGAGGTACGTTGAGGATTAAAAGGTCTTGGTTTCTTTTTCTTATAGCCCATTTTATCTAGTTTTGATAAGGATGCGAGTTGAGACAAGTACTACTTAAGTTGTTTCCCATACATATTATCTACATATTGACGGAAACTCTAATATATTGCATGTGTGAAATTTGTAAATTAATTGATATTCCAAATTAATACTTGTAAGATGATGCCTCTAGACGGAATCCAATTGACCTTAATCAACATCGCGAAGATGCGTTAAGTGATAATTGATAATTAATTGCATTACCACCCTGCTGCTATTCTGAAACATGGAATTGAGCGCCATGAGGGGTAATCAGCGGTCTCTACATCCGATCAGTTTAGTAGTGGATTTATTACACCATTTTTGTAGAATGTAGGATAAGTCATTCAGTCAGTGGGTTATTAATCTCGTAATAAATAAATTAGTATATTTCAAACCAAGAGATTTTTCTTCTTCTTCTTCAAGTGCCTCTTCATTGTTGAAGGTTAGCTGTCAGCTTCTTGTATTTTTCCTTATCATTGGCCAAACGGAACAGGTGTGCAACGCAAGTGATACTGGTCCACTCCCGGATGTTTCTCAGCTTTTCCCTTCACTTTGCTAGAAACTTTTACACAAACAAAAATAGCATGCTAGAACCAGATGAAGGTATATGATAAGTGGTTACAACCGCCCGTTTACAACTAAGTATATCACCTCTGAATTTGTAGGCGTATTTATCCGTTTTTTAGAAGAGAAATTGGGTAGAGATTTTTTGAGCCTCTGGAATTCTTTGCATTTCGTCATTACCCACTACTTACTCCTACCATATATTTGGATAAGGACAGGTAAGGGCCTGCAGTAGGGATAATTGTATCCAATATAGGATCAATAAAAAGTCAGTGCAACAAGCCTCACATGTTGCGGAAATGGTTAACCTTAGTTTTTACGACCGTGAGTTTTATAATCTCTTCTACGGGTTAAACATCCGGTGAAATCTTTACTTAATATGTTAACCGAAAACAGTCTAAACTCAGAACCTCCCAGTTCATAGCCGAAGTAAACTCTTTTAGAAAACCACCTAAAAATATATATTTTTTATTTTTTAATGATCTCAAATATACGTTGATGTGAATAGCAGGTACATAGTATTAGAAATAGCAATAATTAAATTAAAAATTTAAGTAGGTTTCCAAACTGCGTCTCTAAATAAACTTGTAGTTAATTATTTAGGAATTTATTAGAATTATTATATGTGAATTATTGGAGTTTAATAGTTTGTATTATTGATTAATAATTTAAAATAGATGTTATTGAATAATAATAAAATAATATTCCCATGAACAATAAAGTATTACATCATCAATAATTCAGAATGTCGCGAATCGTTTTGTAAGCAACAAAATCAACACGTGTTCTGAAAAATTAAGTTATCCATTTGAAATGGCTAAAAGGGGATATCGGAATTTATGTGATAATTCTATATTATATGTTGCTTGGAGATACAATGAATCTGTACGCTGGTGAATTCTGCTTTGAATCGCGATAGAGTAGGTATGTGTGATTTAAAAAAAATGTTTTTTGTTAAACTACTACTTATATTGTCCCTGGTGTATAAGAAAGTGTAAATAAATAAATAAATATATTGGCTAGAGTTTTGTTGTGCCATATTGGAAAAGATTACATTGTCTAGAAGCAGTGTAGATAAGATCTAAAACGGCTAACGATCCATGTTCGATCCCCAGATTCAACAATGGATCTATTTTTGTGTCCTTTCTGATTTAAGGTTGTGTCTACTGCCCAATATGTCGCTTGGGTCACTTTGTTCTATAATGTTTTTACCTCAAGAGCTAAGGTGACCTTTATCATATATTTTTCATGTAGCTGGTAGATACTTACATCGAGTTGTAAGTGGTGTTCAGACTGTTTATTGGCAATACAGCTCCATATTAGGCTTATATGATTATTGTGAGTATACGAAACTCGACATTACACATGTATATACACGTATGAGTAAGTATCCATGAAAGCTTTCAAACCAGTGGGTTTTATTATCATACGATATGGCTCGGATTAAAGATAACACCGTGTATTCGGCATCAGAAATAGAACAAAATGAACGGGCACGTAGATCCCGGCCTAGTTCAGCGTATGATCATTGATGGACTTACGTATATAAATGGAATCATAACGAATCTAAATACAGTCTGAATAGTGGGATATATTGTGTGGTAGATAGGCAAAGAACATCAACTAATTTGATTTTAGTAATGAGTAGTTTATTGATATTTTTTCTCTAGACAAACCCAGATTATTATAAACATCTAAATATGATAAATAGAGCAAATAATGCTATGATATTTTTTCGTTGCTATTATTCTTGATTCTAGGAGCCGCCATTATTTTTTCTATTAATTAATTATTTCATCCTTTGTGTTAAATATTTTTATAATAAGTACCATTGTGGTAGTTCAAAAAACTCATGAGTGCTGTTTGAAAATTCTAACTCACATAGTGTCATGGAGTATTAGAAATGATTTTTGTCATTTTCAAGAGAAATATATTGATTTAATGTATATTTATTGCCAAAAGCATTTGAACGTTGGGCTTCTCTGTGAATGGTGCTAGCTCGTCGGAATGCAATTCTTGGCACTGGCTCTTCTATGTACTACATACATTACATTCGCACAGTTAAGATAATTCCGGCCTTCGCAATAGTTTTGAAGATCTAATAAAATCAATCTTAAGGTCCAGAGGACATTTCCATCAAATCTAAGCCGAATCCTTCCTGGAACATTCTTGAAAAGTGTCCTACGCCAACCCCATGGCCGAGTAGTTAAGATCAGGTAGAAAGTAAAAGGTAAAAGGTGGCTTATATTCATAGAATGTTAAAAAACTAATAATTAAATATTTTCTACAAATTCAGACGATATTTTGACTCGAAAATTTCTAAAGCACTGTGTATCAGAGGTACATACTTCGTGAGGAAAAACCCTAGTGTGGTTATGAATTTTGTACCGCCCCTTTCATGTGAATTGTGAGCTAGCGGGAATTCTAAGGTAAGGTTTTTTTTTTAATTTTTAAGAACTGTTGTGTTCAAACTATATTCACATTCAATTTGACTATGTACTTGTTATAGTTTTTTGTCTAAGTATATTGTTGTGGGTAATAGAGCTACGATAGATTAGGGATTGTTTTCGTTTAATGCTATGGATCTGTCGGGCAGTGAGTACATTACTAGTTCGGAAGACCAATCATAATTAATATTAAATAAAAATAAGACATGATAGACGAGTGATATTTGAAATAAGTTATACAAAACGAAACAAAAATTCATCCATTGAAAGCTTCCATATCACAGACTTACAACATACCATATTTTGTAAGGGTTTAAAAACGAAGTCCACATTAGATATTTCCATCCCACGCATTATTAGTAATTATAAAAATAACATCATTACACAATTAATTAATAATGATAATTATTACGATTCAATAAGTACCCTTGTTTATCCACAATGACGTGCAAATATTGCACCCAATGATTCCGTTGTGTTTCGTGTTTTTACCTCGACTTGGAATGAGGTTTTTTCCCTACAATTGTTTCGGCAAATGAGTCTGATACAGTTTTTATACGTAAACAGTAATTCATTAAATTACTTCCTAGAAAACGCTTCACCGTGTTTGCGTCTATGGTCGGAATGGTGCATTTATGTAAATTAGATAGGTACCTTATACTTACTGCCCGAAGTAATAAATACCTATTTGATGGAGGCATCAACATATCATATCTTTTTACAGAACTCTGCTCTTGTCTCTTGGCTCATGTGGCTGCAATGTCATTCGAGCCTGAAATTTGCTCAGGTAAATACCAATCTACCCAGACAGACCCATAATACATGGTACTCATGGTACTTATAATAAGCATGGACGGACGGTGTCTACAGAATAGTGATTTATAGAAGAATATCAACCAGGTGGACATTTGAGCAATGCCTTAATTAATTTGGTTTGCATGAAAATCTTGCAATTTATAGCTCCATTAAAGGGCATTATCAATAAATCTAATCTAAACAATGTTATTTTAAATCTTACATTAAAGCGTCCAAGTAATTTAGCTCTTACGAAACTGTTCATGTAAATGGCGTTCATAACGATTAACAAATTCAGTGCTAAAGTAACATACTGAACATGACCCGAGGAGTGCGCTTGGAGACTAATAAAAATGAATTAGATAGAAGTCGAAGTAATTGCCGCCAGACACTATCGAGGAGCGAAATTAATTGAAAACTGACGCTTTTATCTTCAGTCAGCGATGCACGTCGTCTAGAAGGTTTTACCGAGTAATGGACCTCTTTGAGTGCTTTAATGCACGTTAAATAAACGACTTTCATGTTTAGTCTATAATTTGCTGTTGGAAATAACCTTGGACGTTGAAGATTGTATATCATCAATTTATGTAAATTAATTAGAAGAGAATTAAGCAATTCCAATGCCTATATTGTTTTGTGATTTCAAGAAAATGTTTGTAAACAATGTGAAGAAGGTTTTGCGGGAAGTTAAAACATAACAGCCGTAATATTTACATACTGCCTCCAATAATAAACGAGACGGTTAGTCTATATTATATCCTCACCGGCCATGCATTTCAATTCGAAATGATTAGTAGAGTTAATATGAATCCTTAAAAAATTGTCTGGTTTACTGGAGTTACAGTACAAGCACGCTGTCACTAAACCAATAAGGCGAGGTGTTTATTATATTGTATATTTTACAATAAGTACCTAGTATAAGTTTCATTCGCAATCCATTAATGGTGTGGTGACTCAGTCAAGTAGGAGCCATTTTAACGTAATTGCTTGAAAATATCGAACTCTCCCCGGCGTGAACAAATGGACGGTGTAGATACAGTAGGCCACGTCAATTCAGGGTCCGCTGTCTAGCAATGCTGAGTGATGCAGAGAGGAACTCGGGAAACGGAGGTTATAAAAGTATTTAATTTCATTCGCAATAGCGTGTAATTTACGTGCCAAACTGAAGGGATATGTAAAGTTAGGTTATTTTAAAGATAAGTAGATGAAGTTTCTAGTAGAGCGATGGAGAAGCCACTTTCGCCCACGGTATAAAATAACTTGGTGGTGCCATCATCACTTTGAAACTGACATAAAGACTACCGTTGCGATCTGTGTAAGCAGTTAGATGGTGGACATGCTTCTTCAACCTTTCTTTCTTTGCTTTTGTCCTTAGATTTCCGTATCTCTTTCACGATTTCTTAAGTATATGGGTCGCTTTAAAAAACCAATCTCACCTTCGTATAAAATTTCAAGTAGACAATTACAGTCTTACTTATAAAAATATCGCAAAACTATGGTTAGTTACGTCTTAACTAATCTGCTCTTAAATTTTTAATCAGTGCTTATTTTTTTCTTACTCAAAACTTGGTCTTCAAAAACACGATGAATAAATTATCTAGCAACATATAGCGAACTTTACATCAGAGCAAATTATAATTGTCGAAATCCATTTTTGATAAAAATCACAGTACCCCGCCTTAACAATAATATTCAACTTCAAAACACAAATTTACTCGATCAACTGTAAATCAAAACCCGCTATCTTGCCTTTTAAGTAGGTTTAAACTAGGAACCGGTGATGTTTTTGATAGCTATTTAAGCAATTCTTAATCAACTTTTAACGCTAAAACAAGTTTATAAGTAAGACTGTTAATATATTTAACTATTTAATAAATCAAGCTTAAGCTGTCATCCAAGAGCTTCTTCTCAGCTGAGTCGGTGCTGTAAACAAAAATCTATTAAAATCCATCACATATTGTGACTTAAAATGTCATTTGAGGTGATGTTAATATGGGTTTATTGTATAGCCATTATCTTAAGATTCAGACTTTAGTTGGATATCGCGCTTAAGAGCCAAGCGGAGTTGCATTTATTAATACGGCCCTATGTAGTGGTATAAAATCAAGAAATTGTTTTTTGAGATAGAGCCGACTCTGGCGTGTCCTGACAAAATGGCAGTATACTAGTATGTTGTGGTCGCCGTCCATTAAGGGAGCCGTTTACCTTTAATTATAGGTAGGAACGGTTGCAATACCTTCGGGAATGCACTTAGCGCTTGATGTTTTTATAGCAAATTGTCATGTCACAGTTAAACATAGTTACATTTCGGGTTCGGCATAGTTTTTTTGTTCAGTAGAATTCTAGACTGAAATAGCGATTGGAATTAGAATCAACAACGTTGATGTTACAGAAAGTCGTTTATTAACACTTGGTATCCTGAAGGCCATTTAATATTACAATTGCGAGTTCTTTCAGAAATATTTTGTTTCTATCAGAATACATCTCTGGACAATCGTTTACGTGGAAGGCGCACGACAACAAGCAGTCCTAGTTTTATTTCGCTATTTCTACTTTATCGTTCTAAGCGCTTTAAATAGGTGGAAACTATAAAGTATAAGCTTATGCTTGAGGCCTGATTCCCTGCGGAAGACTACCTGCAATAAAATAATTACAAGAAGGCTAATACTTTCCTATAGAATCCCGATAATTAGGGATATTTATTTTATCAATTAAGTAATATATAAATACCGATCAAAGCTATATATAAGCACATATATAATTTCCCTGGCGTTTGTGCAATTAAAGGCTATAATGATCACAAACTATCAAATAACTTCAAATTTGCCAGTATGCTGCTATAAAAAAGGCTGACTGGTGACACGAGAATTGCGGGCTCGGGAATTGCGAAATTTACTCATATGTTTTACATCGAAAGATAGATGAACCGGTAACAAGCTGTTAGTTTCACCGCACTTTTTTACTGTCGCCCGTTAATGGTTGATCTGATAACATGCTCTGTTGATTTTATCGCTTCAAATATGTGTTCATGTGTTACCAAGTCTTCGTTACGGAGTGGGATGCAAAGAATTTTATCGTAACTACTTCATTTGTTTTTATCAGTCTTAAACTAAAAACAATTAACTTGTATTGTCTAAAAAATTAAAATTCATAATTTATCTACTTGAAATTGCTTGGCGATACGTTCGCTGATACTGTCACATTATGAAATTTGCTTACACCAGTAGATCTTCTAACAAACCATTTGTGGATTAAGGTGTAAGCAACTGTTATTTAATTTTATTATATTGTAAATGGGACTTTCTGAGTAAATAACACAGTAATATTGCCGTCCATTTATATTTTGAACATACGCTAGTCCACCACCTTAAAAATTGTGTAAAATAAAAAAAATATATAAATTAAAAAGGTTCTCCAACAGGCTCCCGATAGTCTTTCAGCTATTTCAAGCCTCTTTAAATTTCCCCTTACGTAAGTGAACTATCAGTAAACCTGTGTGACTAATCGTGGAGAACAAATCGCGTCTCGTCGCAGACATAAACCGCCGCCATATTTTATAACCGCAGCTAAACGACGCGAGAAAATATGCGCATCACTAATCAGTAAAATTGTGTTTTACGGCTCTGAGTGCTAAATATATATGGACGGACCTCGTTAGAATGAGAGCTATATATCTGCCACTTGACTTATAGGTCAATTCGACTAAAGAATACCATTTGATACTATTATTGCACCTCAACTCTCATACTAAAATATTTTTAAATGGTTCTCGTATTTAATGAGGATGACTGCAGAACTTGTAATTCAGTTGGTCTACAAAATGTGGCCAATTCCGTGTAGGATTATGTACAGATCAAATCGTAACTTAAACTCTCAGTGTCCAACGGAGATTATTTGCCATAACGAGCAAGAATTTCATATATAAGTACCTACCTAAGTTGGTCCTCTTAATCCAAAAACACATATACCTATTAATTATTTATATCTTTAATAGCCTGATACACTGCCACTATAACAATGAGAGAAAATAAGTGATGACTAACTTATGAGACAATTGAAACTGAATATAAATCGTTCTATTAAATAACCACCGCACAATTTAATGTAATATTTGGGCAATCCATTACCTTTCTCCGAATGTTCAAACAAAAAGGCGGACAAAACATTTGTTCGAATTTTCTCATAATTTTTCCTCTATATTAGTGACGCTCTGTCGCTTCTGACAGGTGAAAAGCACTCCGCATTGCGTGAATGCTTTTGGGACTTGGATTTTTGTACAGAATTCCTTTTTAAATTCAATAAATAAAGCAAAAGCGAGCGTTCTATAGTTCACCTCATGAATTGAAAAAAAAGAGAAAAAGAGTATTATTGAACCGTCACTTAATCAGAATATCTTGGCAGTTCAATGAATGGCTTTGTTCACTTTTAATCACGAAGAAATCTCTGAATGCAGGACAGTGTATGTACTTACTTTGTTAAGCTCCCCTGCCTTTTGTTCTATTGTGTTTAATAATGTACTTTAATGACCTGGATTTATATATAACGAAGAATTAAACCCTTAAAAAGTCGCGTAAGCTAGTATATTTTGTGTAAATTATTTAATATAATTTTAGGCGATCTAGGTATATTTAGCATGCTAAAGTTACCCCATAAATAATTGAAATGGGCTGTTAAAATTTGCTGAAAAATGATAAAATATTTAATTATGTCTAAATACAAGAAAGTTAAATTCATTTTTAGCTTAGAAAATCTGTTTGACATTTAATTATAAAGTTTTCTGGTTATTTCAAAGCGTATAAGTCGCTAAAAAATGGTATTTATTTTATAAAAGGTTCCGACTTTAGTTATCTGTTATGAGATATAACTTATACCCATAATGGATGTATAGTAACTATTGGATGGGTTTTTCCTCAGTCTCCATGATATATTCGCTTTACGTCCGTCTTTTACTTTTAATAATTTAAATGATTTAGCTTTAGTTCTGTTCCGACTTGAATAACTCGTTAAGTAATGTAATTAGGGAGCCCAGTGGTGTACAAAGCTAAGCAATGGTTTACATTTCAAAGTTTTGGCCGATATTGCCACTGTTAATGCATAAGTGGGGCTATTATTAGTCGTGTGATTTGGTTACTCCGTTGTAGAAGTAGGTAGTTTAAAAATATATTATCAAAAATCAGCAGTAATACAAAATGCGTTATCAGAAACCATCCATTTTCAGCCCGCGAGCGTCTTTTCCTCGCTGACATCTGATAATCATCCCAGCTCAGTGATTGATTAGCGTCAACCCCATGCTCTGAGAATTTTAATGTGACTTAGAAGGATCATTTTCTTGGTAATAATATAGAGCTTTTGCTTTTAATATAGCTTGAGTCGGTTGAAGAGGAAACTCCATTTTAAGCATTTACTGTTATTTTTATTTAACCATTTATTAACAGAGACCAACGCTAGATAATATTTAATTTGAGAATTCATTCATCAAGTTTTATACTAAGGAATTACATACTAACGTCTAATCATTTGCAAATAAATGGTATTTTGCTAAATGTGTTTATTAAAAGATTGCTTTTGCTAGTAGGTAGTACATAATATAAAAATAATTGTCAAAGTTCAAAATATTGCCATTGTTCTGGAGGTAAATTTTAAAGTCAACAGGTTTACTGGCAGAGTAGCAGTGAAACGAAGCATAACAAAATCAGTTCCGCATTTAGTACTTCGCTTTAGATTTTTTAAATAGTAACTATTAAAATAAATTATTACACTTGATAATATTTAGTTATTGTCTAAAATTGTCCTGGTATTCATACTTATTTTGATGAGATTATAGTAAGATATACTAAGCACAACTTTTGAATAAAAGCTACAAGTCTTCTAATGAATATATTGCGTATCCTCAAATGTATCGTTCATTCAACTATTCAACTACAAACACATTATAAATTAAGAAATTAGAACATGTCCCATAATGCAACAATTTTCATTACTGCACTACACCATTGGTCACAGCGTGATGTTATATAGCCTATAGACTTCTTCGATAAATGTGCTATCCAACTGTAATAGAATTTTTGAATTCGAACTAGTAGTTCCTGAGATAAGTTCATTCAAACAGACAAACTCTTCAGCTTTATACAATAATATAGATTATAATATAGACGACATGAGGAAAATGTAACGACTTATTACTGGCACGTCGTAATTGACAGGTCGGTGGGCAAGATCTCAACAGCGTGAATATTTTCCATTGCTATGAACTAAAAAGCGAAAGAAATGCGACGTCATACATTTGTTTTATTATTACTTTGATTATGTGCTTTTCTTTTCTGTTTAAATTATATCATCCGCCGTCTCCACCGCCAAAAATGCCCATGGCATTAAGTCCGCCTGTATACTATATGTACAAAGTGTAAATAAATGAAATTGCTATATATTAGTTATACCTACTTACTAGTTGACATATTTGTATGCGGGTGGGCATAGCAACTTTGTACGTTGTAGGTTTTTCTGGCAAGCAATACCCCCTCTACGCAATCACTGTTGTTTTGACTTAAAGGTCATCCTAATAAGTTAAATTATTGGGTATTATGATATCTATCGTCTGAAATCTCAGAGTGGTGAGCGCAGTAAAATGTTCTTTAGTATTTTATACTTCTTCAGTCCTTGCAAGTCCACTGTAGGAATTATAAATAGTTATCAGGCGAGTTACTTGCCACTTTCATTATTTGTATAAAACGTTACAAGTAAACTATAACATTACGCTGTTACTTCTAAGGCAATGGTAACATTAGTGAAAGTTGTAAATATGTTATCAACAGTATGCATCTATCGTTTAGAAACCTCTAAGTTAGTGAGTCAAGTGTTCAAACATCTAAGTCTTTCGGCCGTACGACTACTCTATATGACAAACAATAACTTGGTAAGTAGTGTTAGTGTGAGGACAAGTTTTAATGAAAACACTGCGCGCCCGAGCCACTCTCGCATGGAGCACTTTGAACTTTTAGATTGTGTTTGCACCCATTTTGTCTAGTACAAAAATATTTCACTAAGTTTAGTTTCAATAGTTTATGTCATATTGTTTGTTCGATTATCCTTTTAAAAAGTTTGATTTTACGCAGTTTTAATAAAGGTATTTTGCCAACGGACATGTTTAATCAGGTATTCACTCAATAAATGTCTTGGGGTCTCAAAATAGAGTGAATTTGCATTTTTGATAAAGACATTTGTGCCAGGTAAATGTGACAGTTGATTAAAAATCATTCATTCGATTTAAAAAAATTCCATGCTATAAGCTGTAGGGTAGACTCGAAATATTTTGAATACGTTTTATTGAAAGTATATTGTGGGAATTGTTGATTCCAAATGACAGGAGTTATAAATGCGTAGGCGAAATAGTCTTAGTTGCTTTTCTATATATCCTTTTAGCATTCAGACGTGACCTTAGAAATAAGTAGGTACGTGATGAATTTTATTGCAAAACATCTACCTGCGTAGGCGAAACGAATAAAAAAGTTTGCAAATTGCGTTGCGTTGCGGTATAGTGGTGGAACTAACTTTGCACAATGCTAACTATTCCTTAGGGAGAGGGTGGAGGGGAAAAGTTAGCAAATAACTGTGGTGATATTAAGTAAAGTTATTAATCATTATTTAAACTAATCACCATTATCCCTTTCCGATTTCAACGAGCCAAAGAGACCAAACCCTGATTAGGTTTGTTATTGATATAAAATATTTAAATTGATTAGGTTCTAAGTATAAAGTATACAAAATGATTGCAAGAGATAAGTATTTCTTTCATTGGTAGAGATACGTGAAGTCCTCAGTAATGACGATTCTTGCCCCAACCCTGCCTTTAATTTAACAATGGATGCACGTCTCCTTTGGTATAATATGTGGCATAAGAGCAGAAGTGATTAGTAGTAAGGGATTCACCGATACCCGAGCACCTGCGACGCCACCCCGCGCCCCCGGCCACGGGGGGTCCGCGGGCTGCTCCAGGGTCGGGGCACTATACTATCCGCGAATTAATTTGATATCAACCGCGAATAAAATTGATATCAACCGCGAATTAAATTGATATCAACCGCGAATTAAAATTATACCGACCGCGAATTAAAATGATATCTACCGCGAATTAAAATAATAGCGACCGCGAATTAAAATGATAGCACCCGCGAATTAAAATTATACCGCCCGCGAATTTCAATGATACCGTCCGCGGATTACTCTTGTACCGTCCGCATGTAACGTCGAAGTTAACCGTGGATTTCATTACCAACGTCCGCGGATTGCATTTATATCACCAGCGAATGGAGTGATGCATTAACTTTACTCATGCTCTACGGCTCATTTTCAAGCTTGGACCTGTTCCCTTTGTTTCGTTATGCTTTTGTCTTTCTACTTTCTATCAGTGATCCTTTTTTTATTGAAAAACGCTAAGGTCTTTGTATCGTATTTCTACTTAATAACCGTTTACAATTACTCAATACTGGCCCTTTACACATTAAGGCCATTGTTTGTGAAAGATAAATCAATCAATTGTTTGTCATACATAATACATTACCCAAATTCTAGGTACAAAACCTTTGCATCCTCTCATTGTTCCCACGGGTGGTAACTATATTTTATCAATGATTTACTACTTCTCTATTATTTTTAACAATAGGTCTCGTCTCTATTATTCCCATTTCCGAATAATACGTATTCAATATAAAATTTATGGTGAAAGTTGGAAACATGTTGAGTCTTGTCTGTAATGAAACAATACTCGCTCTCCATATAAAAGCCCGACTCAAAATCACATGGTATCGTATTCCACTCTGTGCTCTGTTCCAAGCGAGATCTCCAGTTAAGTGTAATAGTGAAGTGTTAAAATAGTGAAACTGTTATAAAAATGAATGTAAGTACCTTTTATACTTTGACCTAACGTTGTTATAACCAACCAGATGTTTAATTAATTGTTTATTGTATGTGTTGTCCACGAGGTTAATACATTTTAGCTGACTTCGATCTCTTATTAATTTATCATTGTTATTAACTTGTACATTTATACTTAGCATACCTATACGTATTTATCACATACTACTTACTTAACCGATAACTAAAACATTTTTATTACAGTTTCCTGAAAATACTTTCAAGAGTTATTATTATGCTGATGACAACGACGAACCTAGTGACGAAGAAGGGACGCTCGCAGCCAAAGTCAAAAAGGCGATCATAGCCAATAAAAGATCGAACGAATTTAACAACATCGATGACTTTTTCGAAAACCAAAGAAGAAAAAGACAAATACGAAAAAGTCATCCAGTGTTGGTCGATCAACGAGTGGTGGCGGCATTTCATACATCAAATCTAATAGCGACGACGGCACACATGCATCACACCTGATTAAAATTGAAATTTACGACGTTAATAAAATAAAAAATATTGCAACGATCGAACAGTGGAAACACGCTGAAGTGCGACTTAAATATTACGCAGAAAGTGACTGTGATAAGAACTTGCAAACCGTAAAGGACACCATATACAATATTACTAAACAGTTGGCTAGTAAGGACGATTGTGTGAAATATACAATAGATACAGACAAATGAAAAAACTGTCAGTGTGTAGTGCCAGTGCGTAAACTTTTATAACTTAATAACTTTGAAATGTTCTTCGTGTGAAAGAAATAATTGATTTCATTTAGATATTATGCTTTGTTCTAAGAAACCAATCATTGTATTTTTGCGATTGCTATACTTAAATATTTTAATAATTTAGATTGTATTGTAAAAACAGTGTTTTAAGTTACTCATCTATTTGCATTTTGAACTCTTTGTGCTAGTGCTAAGTATAATTATTGTAAATACTTATGATTCTTTTTAATATTTGTCAAGTCAAGTCAAGCTTACGATTGTAAAGTAATTGGGAACCGTTAAAACATGTTTGGAACTAATTGAATACTTTTTTCATAACCGTTTAAGAGAGTTGTAAAGTAAATTGTTTAGGTAGTATATAAGGTCTGAACTAATTTTTAAACTACACATTGCTAAGTCATTTCCCATCATGGATGCATTGAGCTGTGATTTATACAACATGGAACTCGTCGAACTTGTCGAAAACATCGAATCAATGGAACTGATGTCATCACAATATGACGAAGAACTTTACGAGCTCTGTGATAAAATGGAACAAACACAAGTCGAAACGTGAGTACAATATTTTTAATTATGTTAAGACTAGTTGTAACATGTTTTGAAAATCCATGAAGAGGGATACATTCCAAGTATTTATAACGGTTGGGACGTCTTTCACAATCATTTCACGTGTTTCTTCCGTTTATATTTTTAACATTGGAGTACAACGAAAATGTACCGCTCGCTTGATATTTGTAGTTTATCCCAGAGTGAGATTGCGGGTTTTAGCAAAAATATTATTTTACAAAAATATCATCATTTTATAAGGTTTTGGTATATACAAAATGTTTTACCAGAGTCAATGCTAAGAGACCCTGATATTTCTCCCTATTACACTCCATGTAATGGACATAAAATCGGAAATGTATCGGAATCAGATGAAGACGTCATTGATGGTGTATTACCCATGCAAGCATATTGTTCACAATGTGAATAACAAAAATGTTAGTATTTAGATATTAGATCAATTGCAATATTTTTTTTGTTTGTTAATAAAGTTATTAATTATTTTCTTTGTCATTCAGAACTATTCAGAAAGGAGATGGCAGCAGGAAGAGATCAGCGTCGACGTTACTGAGTGAAGAGGAAATAAAGAGGAAGAAAAAGCTTCACCTTGTAGCCCCATCGACATTATCATCATCAACAAAAATACTGTAAGTACAGAATTTGATGATAAAATTGAATGTCCTCAATGTCAAGTACATGTGTTAAAAAAATATCTGACCAACCACGTAAAGAGCAATACACATAAAAATAATGTAATCAGAAGGGATAATGATTTTTCTAATGTTCAATTGATTGATAGCGCTTTCGGTAATAGACTTGTTACATACAGAGTGAAATCTAATTTCATTTCAGACCATTTGTTTGAAACACCCGAATTATTTTTGAAAAATATTACAAGCGTTATGTATAAACTACTAGAACGATCTATCCTTGAACACTCTGTTGTAAAAGTTAATTTTATTCTCAATGCTAACTTTATACAAGAAACAAAAATCTACGTAATACTTTTGACTTTCAGATATCTAATTATCTTTTTGTCAAGGGGATGATAAAGACATTATTTTCCCATCAATATTTACCGAAATAACTAACAAAATGACAAATTTTGAAAAAAGGGTAGTGGATGGAGTTTAGTTAAAATATATCACTTGGACTTTTATGTTAACTAATTTAACCCATTACGTGGATCTTCATATATAGATTTGCCATTAGATATAAAATATAAAAAAGCTGTTATTAATGTTCAAAATAATGATCATGAATGCTTCCGTTGGGCAGTATTGTCAGGATTGTATCCAGCTACTCATAGCTCCAACAGGGTATCATCTTATATAACACATAAAAACAAGTTAAATTTTGATAATATCTCGTTTCCTGTTAAGATTAATGACATTCATAAGTTTGAGAAATTAAATAATATGAGTATTAATGTTTTCGGATTGCATTATGATTCATTAAACAAAACTAATAAAATTGTAGGACCATTACATTTCACGAAACATAGAAAAACGACTCATTTAAACTTATTGTACATATCTCAAGGTACCAAAGGTCATTATTGTTTTATCAAAACCTCTCGAGATTATTATCTAAACAATTATCAACCTCTGAACATGCAGTTCATATTTGTGATGGTTGTTTATTAAAATTTACATCATTAGATAATTTAAAACGTCACCAAGAAAATGACTGTTTTAACGTGTGCACAAGTTTGCCATCGGAAAACGATAGAAAAAGAAACTGGTTTAATGAATTAATCCCATCAAACCAAATTTCATTCAATAACTTTGAACGTAAATTAAGAGTACCATTTGTAATATATGCTGACTTTGAAGCATTCTTAAATCCAATAGAGGGCTGTTTTAATAACCCAAATCAATCATCAACTGCTAATGTTCAAAAACATGAAATGTATAGTTTTGGTTATTATATCAAATGTTCTTATAATGACAATTTTTCAGTATATAGATCGTATACCGGAAAGGATTGCGCACTAAAATTTATGCAATTAATTAAAAAGATTTAGAAAATATTTGTAATAAAAATACTTTTGTTAAATCTCCATTACCATTAAAAGATGAAGATAAAATAAATATTAGTCAAAGTGAGTCATGTTATATTTGTAGCAACAAATTAAATGGAGATACTACAATATCATATAATTTCCACACTGGTGCTTATGAAGGAGTTGCTCATGCATTGTGCTCAAAGAAATACAAAGCACCTAATTTTGTTCCAGTATTTTTCATAATTTAAGTAATTATGATGCTCATTTTATAGTGCATGGTCTTAATTTTGATGAAGGTGATATTGAACTTATTCCTGAGAATAAGGAAAAATATATTTCGTTTTCTAAAGTTTTACAAATCAATAATAGAATTTTGAAATTAAGATTTCTTGACTCTTTTAAATTTATGTCCAGTAGTCTTGATAAATTAGCTCAGAACTTATTACCTAAACAATTTAATGAACTAAAATTAAAATATCCACATGAAGAAGATTTTAAACGTTTAATTAGAAAAGGTGTTTATCCATATGAATATATGACTTCATTTGATTCTTTAAAAATAACCCATCTTCCTACTCGCGATAAATTTTATAGTTCTTTAAATGATAGTCACATCACAGAAAATGATTACCTTCACGCTCAAGATGTATGGAATCATTTCAATTGTAAAGACATGGGTGATTATTCCGATCTTTATTTAAAAACGGATGTTTTATTACTAGCGGACATATTTGAAAATTTTAGAGATGTTTGTCTTAAAACATACGGATTAGATCCTGCCCACTATTATACAGCACCTGGATTAAGTTGGGATGCTATGTTAATATTTACTAAAATTAATTTAGAGCTGTTAACAGATATCGATAAGATAACGTTTATAGCTAATAATATTCGGGGTGGTATATCGCAATGTAGTAACAGACACGCAATAGCAAATAACATGTTTATGTCGGAATATGATTCAGACAAACCATCTTCGTTTCTTATGTATTTAGATGCAAATAACCTATATGGTTGGGCTATGTCGCAATGTCTCCCAACCGGTAAATTTGAATGGGTAGACATAAAGACAGACTTTAATGTCGCCGATGATGCTCAATATGGTTTTATTTTAGAAGTAGATTTAGAATATTCAAATGATTTACATAATTTTCATTCAGATTTTCCATTTTGTCCGGAAAATGTGTGTTTAGGAAGTAGCAAAGATAAGAAACTGATCCCAAATCTAAATGATAAAAAAAATTATGTCATCCATTATAGAAACCTTAAGCAATGTTTAAGGAAAGGTCTCAGATTAGTTCAAATTCACAGAATACTTAAATTTGAACAATCCACATGGTTAAAAAGTTACATAGATTTGAACACTCATATGCGTTCGTTAGCTACTTCAGATTTTGAGAAAGATTTTTCAAACTTATGAATAATTCCGTATTTGGTAAAACAATGGAAAATGTAAGAAAACGGGTTAATGTAAAACTAGTAAATCACTGGTTAAATCGTGGTAAAACCGAAGGCGCTCAATCTTTAATAGCAAGACCTGAGTTTCACAGTGTATCCATATTCTCAGAAAGCTTAGTTGCAGTACAATTAAATAAAACCAAGGTTGTCTATAATAAACCAATTTATCTCGGTTTCTGTATTTTGGATCTATCAAAAACATTACTATATGATTTTCATTACGATTACATGAAAGTTAAATATCAAGACAAACTTAAATTACTTTATACTGACACCGATAGTTTAATATATCAAATATTTACAGAAAACTTCTATGCTGATATTAAAACTGATTTAGCAAACTACTTTGATACATCCGACTATCCACCAAATAATGAATATGGTTTACCATTATTGAATAAAAGCGCTTAGGTTTTTCAAAGATGAAAACAACGGTAAAATTTTCAAAGAGTTTGTAGGTCTTCGTTCAAAAATGTATGCAATGGATGTGCAAGATATATCTATATGTAAAGCGAAAGGTATAAATAAAAATGTTACAAAAAAATTTTGTCTTACGGATTATAAATCATGTCTATATGAAAAGAAAACACAATATAATGAAATGTTAAGGTTTAAATCAATAAAACATTCCATATACACCCAAAAAATCAATAAGATATCTTTATCACATAATGACACAAAACGTTATTTATTAGAAAATTCAACTGACACTCTAGCATGGGGTCATTATAAAATAAAGGACATTTGATTTTATTAACAATTTCTGTACCATAAAAGATGTGTATGTTACCGAATGCATGTGTGTTTATTAGTTTCAAATTATTCATAATTCTAACTTTAATATGTATGTATTTTTACTTTATCACAATCTAAATTTGAAAAAAAAATATTTTATTTGTTAATATCGTGTAAAAATTACTTTTTATCATCCTTTTACTGCCATAGTCGCAGGTCCGAGTGGGTGTGGAAAGTCACAATTTGTTACACATTTTATTAAATATATTAATGATGTATGCAACATTAATTTCCATCAAATAACTTGGTGTTTTGATGAAATGCAACCTTTATATAATTTACCTGATGTAAATTATTATCAAGGTATACCAGATATGAATATGTTTGATGGAAAGGAAGCCAACCTTATTATCATCGACGATCTCATGAGGGAATCAGATGGTCGCATTGTTGACATATTTACTAAAGGCAGTCACCATAGGAACTTAAGTGTTTTTTACATTACTCAAAATTTATTTCATCAGGGTAAAGGTCAAAGAGATATTTCTTTGAATTCAAGCTATATCATTTATTTTAAAACCCACGTGATAAGACTCAAATCCGTTACTTAGCACGACAAGTATCACCAGAAAATAGTAAATTCATCGAAGACTCCTATAGGGATGCTACTAAAGAAGCACATGGTTATTTGATGATAGATCTGAAACAAAGACACTAATGATATGTGTAGAATTAAATCTAAAATATTTCCATTTGATGGTCATTGTGTAGTGTACATCCCTACAAAAGAGTTTAAATATCTCAAGAGTCAACAGATACCTCTCATTTACAAATGATGGATCGACGTCTCAAGACGCATAAGGATTTGTTAAGCGCTCTTTATAAACTCAAACCAAAACATCAACAAGCTCTTTTAAAAGCCTGTAACGAAAACGAAATTAATTTTATTTGTGAATGTATTCATAATGTCCTACAAGGAAATGTAAAACTTGAGCAAAAATCAAAAAATAAACTAAAAAAGTATAAAAATCTACTTCGAAAATTGGTACGTAAAGGTACAAATAAAATTAGAAAGAATATAATAGTTCAAGAAGGTGGCGCTTTTCTACCGATTATATTGGGTTCTATTTTGAGTGGATTAATAAGCGGACTAGTTTAAAATGGAACATGCAAAGAAAATGTTGCTGGTTGAACAAAGTTTAATAGATAAATTGAATCAAAAGAAGAATGAAAATCCTACCTCTCGTTTGGATAGTGAAATGGAAAATATACTGAATAGTAAGATGGATGATCGAAAAAAGTGTAAATTGTACTTACAAGTCTTACAAAGATATCTTCATTTCATGGAAGAAGATCGTCGGCCGATTGAACTTCCTATAATTACTTCCAATGTTGATAGCAACGATCCCACAGCCGAAAGTTGGAAAAAATTTAATATAACTAATGATATCAAGAATAAAGATCTAGTTGTCAGTCAGACATTGAGTGAAGAAGAGAAGCGACAAGAAAGTTCTGCAATTGAAAAAATCGTCTTTCACACAAAAACATATTCTTAGTTTGATACCAAAACTTATGTAAAAAAGGGTGAGTTGTTATTGAATTCGGTGTCACTACATAAAAACAAAATATTTTGGAATGACGATGGTACAGTCATTGTAGATAATGAAATAATTCCTGGTAGTAATATTATCGATTTAGTAAGCGACATACTGAGGCCATTAAAAAACAACGACCCGATTGGTTGGAAAAAATTTGCTGAAGCGTTAAAGGATTTAAAAATACCTTTAACTTATATAGGAAATCCGAAAAGACGTGACTATATAACTCAACTTCAGAAGGACATCGAAGAACAGTTTCCAACGAAGCCAGAGGAATATTTTACACCAAAAAGTGAAGATAAACACACAAATAAAATTAAGAAAAAGATAGACTGGGAAAAATGGACCCCTTATTAAAATTAAATCAAATTTATTATGATGTATCACATCCAGCTGGATACAGTTGTATTGACAAATTATCAAGAGCCATGAAAGGTAAAATGAAAAAGGACGACGTTAAAAATTGGTTGCGAACCCAAGAAACATACACTCTCCACAAGCCTGTACATAGAAAATTCCCACGAAATAAATACATTTTATCTAACCTAAATGAACTATGGCAAGCTGACTTAAGTGATATGCGGACTTATTCTAAAGAAAATAAAGGTTATAACTACATTCTTTGTGTTATTGACGTTTTCAGCAAATATGCATATGCTAGGCCCTTGAAAAGAAAAATTCAGATACAATCAAAAAGTGTTTCGAAAGTATATTTGAAGAAGCTGACACAACACCTACTCACATACAATCTGACAAAGGCACTGAATTTGTTTCAAAAGATGTACAAAGATACTTCAAAACAAAAAATATTAATTATTATACAACAAACAATCCCGATAATCAAAGCAAAGTATTGTAGAAAGATTTCAAAGAACGCTTAAAATGAAGATGTGGCGTTATTTCACACATAAGAATACTCATAAATATATTGACATTTTGCAGGATTTGATACACTCCTACAATTACAGTTTTCATTCTAGTATCAAAATGTGTCCTTCAGATGTTAATTCTAATAATATAATGACAGTTTGGACTAATTTGTATGAAAAATCTGAAAAACCTTCTAAAAATTATGTTACCTACGTTCAATGTGGGTGATCATGTAAGAATAACGAAATATAAACATATATTTCAAAAAGGTTATGAATCTAATTGGAGTGATGAAATATTTGTGATTTCTTCTATAATAGAACGAACTCCGTGGCCAGTTTATACTATTAAAGATTTAGATGGAGAAGAGATAGTAGGAACTTTTTATGACCGAGAATTACAAAAAGTTATTTATGACCCCACCATCGAACATAAGATAGATAAAATAATTCGCTCTCGCTATTCTGGCAACAGACAACAAGTGTTAGTTAAATGGAAAGGTTATCCGAACAAATTTAATAGTTGGATTTTAGCGTCTAGTTTGAAACAAATATGAATAAAGATTTTTATTTAACTTTACTTAGCAATAGTTCAATGGAATATTTTCCTGAAAACAAAACATCAATTTTTTCAACAAAATTGCCCAAATCTATAATATTGGAAGGAGAGTGGTGTGTAGGAATCGTTGAATTTCAATATCCATGTACCATGTTTACTGTTCAAGACCATGAGAATATTGTTTACATTACCAAAGTAATGACAATGCCTAACGAAGACAAACCATCCACAGTATATTATAAAACTCACATACCTGCCACAAACTATGATAATATTAACCATATTTTATCAGCATTAAATAATATAAGAGAAAAATCAAATTCCGCTATGATAATATATCCAAATTTGTGTCTGTTACTGTATTAGATGAAATGATAAAGTCCGTAACATTATCTCCTAAATTGGGTTTACAGCTGGGATTTGAACCAAACAGAAACCTTGTTGAAAAGAATTTTGCTAAATGTCCAGCTAATTTACATTTAGGCTTACCATCTCAACTTTTCGTTTATTGTGATATAGTTGAACCTCAAATTGTGGGTGACGTAATGACTCCTCTTCTAAGAATCATACCATTAGATCCTTCAAAATACATCTATGGAGCCAATAAAATGCATGTATTTTCACCTCCGCATTATTTACCCGTCATGCGAAGGGAATTCGATACCATTGAAATAGATATAAGGTCAAGCACTGGACAAAAGATACCATTCCAATTTGGAACAGTGTGTGTTAAACTACACTTCAAAAAATTATAATGCATTCTGAATTCCACAATATGACAAGCCCGTATGAACGCTATTACTCTCATCAAGCTGGGTCAGGTATAGGAGTGGTATACAAAGGAGCATCATATCAAAAGGGGCATGGAATCGGAAGTTTCCTTGGGGGTTTATTTAGGTCAGTTTTACCATTACTATCTAGTGGGGTTCGTGCTGTTGGTAAAGAGGCATTGAGTGCTGGTGTTGGCCTATTGACAGATATGGTTAGTGCGCGACCTATGGAGGATTCAATAAAAACACGTCTTAAAGAAGCTGGTTCAAACTTGAAACGAAAAGCAGACGAAAAAATTGATAGAATTAATATGTCCGGATCGGGCTATATAACAAAACGAAAACGTCTACCAGGAGTCATTCCATCGTTGACTGCGAAAGTGAAAGCTCTAAAAAAATCGAAAATTACTTCAAAACAGATCAAAGATATATTTTCTAACAATTAATCAAAATGTCTTTTTACACAGTCATTCCTGTGAATGCATTAAGTCTGAATTAGATTTGTTTGCATTGCCATCTACACAAACTAGCATTGAAAGTGGGATTTGGATTCATTATAAGCCAATTTCGTCACTAGCGGACGATGGTCCAATAGAATTTCAAGTTCCCGGAGCAGGCGATGACTACATAGACCTTTCTCATACGTTAATTCACTTAAAAGCTAAAATATTGAATCAAGATAACACTAAACTAGTGACGTCTACAGTTGTGGCTCCTGTGAATAATTGGTTACACTCACTCTTCAGTCAACTTGATGTATACCTGAATCAAAAACTTGTGTCACCACCCAATAACACCTATGCTTATCGCGCTTATATAGAAAACTTGTTGAATTATGCTCCTGCGGCTAAAAACTCTCACCTCACCTGTGGTTTATGGTACGAAGACACAGCTGGCAACATGGATTCCACGACTGATGCTAATAAAGGATTTATCAAAAGACAAGAGTTAGCCGGTGAGAGTAAAGAAATTGAAATGATTGGTCATTTACATGGTGATTTATTCAATCAAGAAAAATTTTTGATTAACGGTGTTGATATGTGTGTTAAGTTAGTTCGTTCTAGAGAAAATTTCAATCTTATGGCCTCTTCAGTTGACCTTAAATTGAAGGTATCCATTACGGATGCAACTTTAATTATTCGTAGAGCACGAATCAATCCAAGCGTGTTACTTGCACACCAGAAGGTTTTGGCATCTACCACAGCTAAATACCCTATCACTGAGCTGAAGTTAAAGTTTTAACAATACCATCAGGTGTTCAAGGAAAAACTCTTGATAATATTTTCTTAGGACAAGTACCTAAAAGGTGTATAGTTGATTTGTGAATAACGCTGCTTTTAATGGAAATCTCACTAAAACCCATTCAACTTTGAAAATTATGATATTAATACTTTTTGTTTATATATAGATGGTCAACAAATACCATCAAAAGCTTTACAACCCTCATTCGACAGCAATATTTTTACTTCGGTATATCATACGTTGTTTTCCGGTACAGGTATACATTTTCTTAATGAAGGTAATGGAATATCTCGAGAACAATATGCC